>NC_043964.1:41117067-41417067 GCF_902148855.1 Sphaeramia orbicularis | reverse complement strand
GGCTGTTATGCAGTTAATTTCTGTACTTTATCCTGATGCTACTGACTACATTCAGCAGGTAAGCTGTGCGTCTTATATGATAGGCCTTTCAGACATCTTAGAATGTTTGGAAATTGATTCTGAAAGTCTGTTAAACAATTGTGTGGATGTCAATGCTCTCATTTTGAAATGAAATGCATTGGTGTGGATGCAGCCTCAATGAAAACTGTGTTCTTAGTACATGTCTACATACTGTATGGCGAGCTGGAGAGCCAAACTGGGGGTGCTCCTGGGCGGGGAATCCAAGGGTGAGAGGTCAGGGTTGAGGGGTCAGGGGGCCAGCGTCCGGCTCCTGACAGAGCAGCACCACCCGTCACCATCAGGTTTGGGTTCATGAGGGTGGGTGTCATCATACTGGGGGTCAGGCCTCCAGATAGTGGGGTAGGGTGCATCTGAGTGAACTCCGCCAGCTCCTTGGACTCTCTGGAAGGAGACACGAAGCATTAAAATACTGCATGTCTGGAACTCAGCTGAAATAGTAGAGAGTAAAACTGTGTGCGTCCTTCACATCATTCTGTCAGCCCTACTAGAGATCGCAGACAGGTGACTATTAAAATTAAATATACTAATATTAAATAATTTACTAACTTCAGTGGACAGGTGATTTATTAGAGAACAGACTCCAGCACAGAGTCATTAGTGTTAAAGAAAATCTTATTCACATCTGTTCACTTCAGGTAGGCTATGTTTCAACTTGAATGTTGGAGGATATACATTTTAATTAATGGAGTCCATGTTGTGCCAAATGAACATTAAGCCAAGTCTCCTAGTAGAAGTAAGGATATTTTTGTCTCATCATTTTTAAGTAATTTAGTTCCTGTTGTGCACCACTATGATTTTTGGAGCTCTTTGCTGCCTGCTATGCATATATTTGATTACACTGCAGGTCAGAAATTGGCAGCTAAGGTCAGTTTGGGTCTGCAGTTGTAGATTTAATAATGGCATGAGTCTGATGCAGAATGGTCCAGGAGTCCATGGTTAACAACAGTATTTCTACTTCAAAATATTCAAAAAGGCTAAAATTCTGATTACAGTGTTTAGACAAAAGGGGTATGACATTATGCCACATTTACCAATGTACTGTAACACAAATATGCACTGAATCCATACACAGGCTGGGGTGTCACTGTGAATGTATGTGACCACTAGAGTGAGTAGTGAACAGACTCAGGGTCTCATTGTGCTGAAAACTGACACCAAGGAGTCTCTGGATGTGTGTCAGTAAGAAACAGTTTTCAGAGTCAAAGACAAGTGATTAAAAGGTAGAAGCAGTACCGCTGTTTTCACCCCTGGAGACAACGCTAAACTGTAAGAGTGATGTCTGATGCTGAAGTTTTTATTATGACACTCATGAAGGTACACAGCTGCTATATTATGTCCTTATTTGTTCTCTTCGTTGATCCACGGTTGAGACTAAACTATGACAGTGAAGCTAAATAACACAAACTATACAGAAAACACAAGAAATGATTAGTTTTACAATGACTGAGTTTTTGTTTGAGGAAGAAATCTTCATAGTACCATAACACAGATGTGTGTAAACAATGAGCTTTACACTTTATTCTGGGAGTGATACAGTCTGTGTAGACAGTGTTAATTTAGTGGGGGTTTTGATCTGAGTGCCTTCTGGTACATGACTGTTTTCTGCTGTTGATAGTTGCGTAAGTTTTAATACCAATACTACATGAAACTCCTGAATGCGAATCTCAAAGAGTAAACTTTACACCTACTGTGTGCTCTCGCTGGATTCACAGGTGGAGAAAGTACTTCCAACAGGGTTTTAAATAAAAGACTATTATTTAGGATTAACACTGATCATTGCACTCACACACAATGCTCCATCAGCAAAATATTTAACAGTTTTGATAAATTTATGTTTTAAACATTAGTGAAACTGTTTTATGCAATGCATCACCTTTTTGTCTATACTTAATCCCTCTTCAATCATATGTCACAGTGGTTTAGCAGAATGAAGAAGGAACCTTTGAACTAAGAGGTGGAACTAACCAAAAAAAGTCCCTGCTCAGGGGGTAGTACCTACTATTTCAGGAACTTTAGGGGTAGGGCTTACAACAGTACATTTCCGGTTGGTCAGGACTTGCAGCATTTTATTTTTGCAACCAAGTTGTAGCTGTATACGGTTTTGCACTGTATTTCAGCACATTGCCATAGAGTTACAGAAGACAGCATGTGATAAATCAAAACTTGATTCACCATTTATGTCAAGTACAACATTTATGAGGATGAGTCACATAAAAATTATGTAAAAATCTTTTTTTTTTTTTTTTTAAGCAGCAGTGGGGGTCAAATGATCGTAGATTTTAGCTTTAAAGGTAGTTTGATGCAGGAGAAAGCTGATAGCAACATAATTGGCTGAGATTAATCACTGAAAAATAATATATATTTTCTGTGTCTTTACCTCAAAATAATAAAACTGTAAAAATAAATACAAGTTGAGACGACCCAAAAAAATAAAGGATACTCAATGTATGATTTTTATTTATTGAACTCTTTCTTTCAAAACCAATATTTGCCAATGAGAAGGCCAATATCAGCTACAAGCAGCCACTATATATATCAAGTTGCGCCAAAACCAACATCTCTGGTTAAAAAAAAAAATAAATAAATAAATAAATTTTCAGGGACGTTTAGGCTATGATGGAAATTTTACAATAACCAATACTATACTGGAGCCTTATAATTCCTGACTCTAGAGTTCCATGGCGAAAAGTACTGGGTTCTTCTAAACCCGTGACATTTTAACATTGCCATTTAATTGGCAAGTACCAAAATCACAGGAATAATTGTGAGTCTTCCCAATCCCGATGTCAGCCACCCCTCACCTGAGCACTTTCTCCTGCTCTCGTTCCAACCTGCCCCCCAGCAGTCTGTCATCGTGGTGACGAGTTCGGTCCTCTCCTCGCTCCTCATCTACGAGGGGTGCAGCAACAGAAAAAGGGCAAAGAAAAAGAAGATTAGATAGGGTTATTGAGCAGCTGAGCCTCAACCTCCTCAAACATTTAAACCCTCCTACCACTGCTATGAGAGAAGAGATAGTAGATGTTAGAGAACCAAAAAGAAGCTATTTTGTAGGTATGTGCTGAGAGGAGTAGTGACAGCAGAGGAGAGAGGGGAAGAAGACAAGGTGACACTGGCTGTATAATGGTGACATGTCAAAATGAAGCAAAGAGGCTAAAAATACAATGTTGGGCCACAGCCTGAGCACAAGTGTGTGAACTTATACTGTACAAATGCACACACATATACACACAAACGGACTGACAGCTCTCACTCTGAGTGTCAGCTCTTATCAGTTATTAGTCTACTGCCACAGGAGATGTGTGAACATACCACTACTGCCTTACTATGTACACACACAGAGCCTAAAACCTGTCCTGCATACTATGAAGGCCAGCGGCAAAAAACTGATTTAGAGGGGGAAAAAAGTGAGGGAAAGAGAAGGAACAGCACTCAACCAGGCAGTGCTCCTCAAACCGAGGAGCAATCCAGAATAAACATGAGGATCTCCTCCTTCCTCTCTTTCCTGTTAACCCTCTTCCACCTCATCAAGCCTGACTGAAGGTCCCCAAGCAGCAGAGATGGAGAGAAAGGTTTAATATGAGTGCTGAACCCTTCAGTCCTAGAAATATATGTATGTATGTGTGTGTGTGTGTGTAGCCTGTAAAGGGACAAGAGACTTTAACAATCCCTGACATGCTCCGCAGGAAAGGTTTCAAGACTGTTACCAAGGTTACAGGGAGCCTGTCCCACATGCCATCCTCTCTGCATCAGAACGCCAGCGATTAGTGCTGCACGCCCCCATATTTCCATCTCCCCATCACTGGTCTTTCCTCAATCTCACACTCTTTTTCACTTTTCTACTTCCTGCTATACTTCTCCCTTCCCGTCTATCAACCTATCGATCTCTGTCCATCTGTCTTCTTCACCTACCCACTCATCAAGCCCGTCTCCAGCCATCTAACATTCATTCATCTATTTGTGTTCTCTGCGTAAATCTCCTTACCATTTATTTAGGGCTCTTCGTAGCGTGAGAGACTGATGCTATTAGACCAATCACTCTGCTCAAGCAAGGAAATGAATAAACGCCCCCAACAGGGATACATGGGCATGCAAATACACACTCCGTAAGACACAAACACCTACAGTAACTTGCAAATACCTCATACACACACAGACACACACAGTCCGTCACTCTCAAGACGGATTCATTGCTTAGCAACGCACCCATGGTCTTATTGTAATTCAAGGCTTGTTTGTAGCTTTTAGCTCCACTCTGTAATGACATGTTTAATGCAGGGAGGGTGGAGTGGGGGGAGTGGGGGGAGTTGGGAGCTGAAGAAAAGAGCGGAGAAAAGAGTAGGGGGCCTGAGGTGGGACAAGGAGGGAGTGCCTCTACAAAGACCTTCTCAGAGAGGAAGGAAGGGTGGGGCAGGCGAGAGACAGAGACATTCAATGAAATGAAAAGAGCAAGAGAAAGGAAAAGAGGGGCTGAACTGTGAGAGAACTGGCTGAAAGAGAAAGAAGAGAAACAGAAACAAGGAGGAAGATAGAGAGAGAGCACTGTAGCTGAATGACCTTGAAGAATAGAGTGCACTGTGGCAGAAAGTGCAATGCAGTGATGAGAGCCAACAGATCCGCCAAAAGGAGCCTTTTCTCACCAAATACACCCCATGACATAATCAGTAATTTGGGGGGAAAGTTGTTTTTACCATTCCAATCACGCTAGATGCATGACCACCTCAAAGTCAAACAGAGCTGGGGAAATATGACTTTGATTCGAAAGAAAATGAATCCTCCATTATTCATGGAAACCAAAATGAGGAATCATTTGCTCTCAGTTCATTAAACTAAGGGGATCTACAGTCCCTGCAGTACGATTCTCAGAGAAGCCACAGCGGAGCGTGCGAGTTGAAAGCAGAAGCAGACAGAAATATATTAGAAAAATCTTTCAAATATATTACATATACTTTGTTTAACATGCCAGAAGCAAGAAAGTATAAAATGACTTGTGTAATCAGCTGAGTGAACTTCACTTCAAAACAACTGCCAGTGTTTCAGAACTAAGTCTAGCCAAATAATGAAACAGGTGATTTTACATTATTGTTCTTAAACATTACCAGCTCTGTCATTTACGTAGGATTAACACTGATTACATATTTATTAACACTTTGCATATAAGCTCAGCACATAAGTCTTAAAGTCTTGCTGCACATAAAGTTCATTTGAATTCATCATTTTGAGGGTGTTGTTACATTCATCTGCTGAGGATTTAAACATTTACAAATATGATTTGGAGACCTCTAACAACAATTAAATAATCACCTGATCATTATTATTTGTGCCAACCAAATTTCTGTTGCATAATTGTGGTGATTACAATCACTATTTCAAGTTTGAAACTCTCCACTGAGATTTGAGTGGAAATTTTTTAATGACGCTGTCTTGTTGAGTGTCCTTTATCTCAAGGAACTCAACTTATCAAACTTGTCATTTTTTTAGTGTATTTCAGTGAAAGGCTTTTGGATTGTTTGCTTAAAAAGCCTATAATACAACTAGAAGTAATTTATTAAAACTTCAGTAGCTTCAGGAAACCATTGGTGTTCAAAAGACAAATATATGGATATTTAGAAACTTCACATCTTTCAATAAGGGGGAAGAAGATGTTAATTTAACTTTTTAACTCAGAATATTGTTAAATGTGTGTTACATCTTTCAATCAGTATCAGTAACAATATGAGTAACAGTGAGGGCTTTACAAATGTAAAAGTCAAATTCATCATTACCTTTAATCCCTGTTGGCAGCAGGGGTCTCTGTGGGTCTGAGGGTCCACTGGCCTGTTTACTGGTGCTGGTACTGTCTCTCTGTCTAGCCACAGCTACAGCGATGCCCACTGGAGGGTGGCGCACCTCTCCCTCACCATCCCGACCGAACGAACGGGCGCTGTCCGGTCGCTCTTGCTCCCTCTTCAGCTGCGGAGGTACCCTTAATGCCCCAGAACCACCTGAACCAAGTGCTACCCTGTCTCGGTCTCTGTCCCGCTCCCTCTCTCGTTCTCTTTCCCGCTCTCTTTCCTTTTCCCTCTCTCGCTCAGCTTCCATCCCGATGTTACCCAGACCCCCAAAAGGCCCTCGGCTGTCGTTGGCATGTCTGGAGGACCCGGCGCCTTCAGCTGCAAAATTTCCGCTGTACTTAATTAGACTCTGCATGGCCGAGACCTCTGCAGGATCAGAGCCTGCACCTGTCCCTCGTTCACCACTACTGGACCCTCCCACCAATGCACCCCCTGGTCGGTACAGCGCCGATGGGTCCAGGTAGCGCCTTTGACTCCCCTCCTCACCTGAACGTCCATGTCCATGTTGAGAGGGGAGGGTCTGAGGGGAATGGCTGTGGCTTGAATGTGTGTTGGGCCGGTGGGCTGTGTGCGGGGAATGGGACATTTGCGTGTGAGTGGGTTGACTGTGGGGAGAGGGGAGGGTGTGTCCGTGCTGGGCGGCCAGAGCAGCCATGTGACTCGTGGCATAATTGGCCAGTGGGCTGATAGTGTTCCACTTTGGCTCCGTCCCGGCCCGCTCTGTGGCCAGTCGGTGTTTAGGAATGTCTCTGACCTCAGGGCTGAACCTTGATTGACTGGAGGAGTAAGGTGCGTCCTGGCTTCGTTTACCAACAGAACCATTGGAACAAATGACAGAACCTTCCTCTCTTTGATTGCTTGATTCGCCAAACTGGCAGAGCCGTGGGTGCTCTATGAGGCTCCGCTCAGGAAACTTGTAGATCTCCCGCTCCCTGTCTCGCTCCCGTTCACGTTCTCGCTCCTGTTCTCGCTCACGCTCTCTGTCTCGTTCTCTTTCGCGATCCCGTTCTCTGTCTCTATGTTTATCATTGTGTTTGTTATCACGGGCCTGAGAGGCAATCTGGATGGGCCCCACCCGTTCGTCGTAAACCTCCACAGAAGGCACATATGTAGGTGCGCTGACTCGCTGCTCTCTGATAGGCTCTCTGGGTGTGGAGGGGTGGGGCGGACCAGACGCAGAAGGCTGAAGTGCAGGGGGGATGACATAGGAGATGTGAAGGGTCCCAGATGAGGTCGCCACAGAATCATTCCTCCTCTGTCTGTCTGTGAGAGAGGCCGACAGTGAGTTTGAGTTATTAGAGTTTTGGTTGTGGGGAGGACGAGAGGTGCTCTCTTCCTCTCGACCCCCTCTGTCTGTTTCTGGTCCGTGTAACCTGCCCACGCCTGTAGGAATAGATGGCCGCGGCGGCGACGGCCTGGGTCTGCTCTCGGCCGTGGAAGGCTGGGAGTGTGACTTTTGTGGGTGAGGGTGAAGCAACCAGCCGTCTCTCTCCGAGTCCCGGTCCCTGTCGCCATTTCTCACCCGGCGGTCGTCCTCACCTCTCCCGTCCTGCGTCAGGTCCACTACGCTGTGCGGCCGCTGCTCATCTCTGGACCGCTCCCGCTCCCTCTCTCTGTCCCCCCTCTCCCCCCGGTAAGGCCGGTCTCTAATCCCATCCCGGGATGTCCTCTGAGGGGGTGTGGAGCTGGACGGGGCCGAGGGGGCGGTGGAAGGGGGGTGAAGGGACGAATGGCTCAGGGAGGATGGCAGGTAAAAACCATCTACAAACACAGAAAATAGCAACACATGAGTCTAAAATCACAAACACACACCCACAACACAAACTGTTCAAACAGATGATGAGGCTTCAGAGCATAACAGCAAACGGCAGCACACAGGCAGAGGTGACTATAATAAATATTTAAATGCAGACTGGCCAAGAAAATATAACAATAACAAAGACCTAAATATGCAACAGCTATATCCAGGAGAAAAATGACTATACATGAGAGCATGATAGAAAAAATAAATATCAAGGCCAAAATCTGTCTGCCTGTCGGCTCAAGGTTGCCTATTTCTGGCTAGAGCGCTGGCCCAATTCCACAACTTACTGCAGGTCTCTTCACAAAAATAAAGTCTTAACATAAAACCCAGTTCCACTGATGTATTACAGGATATGAGAGAGTATGTACACTATATTCAGCTACTTGTCTCAATGAATTCTTGCTCTTGTCAGTGACTGACCTTTATGGGAGTCGTAGAGCGGGTGCTGGGGGAGCGATGGTGGATCTAAGTGCCCCAGGGACAGGTAGGGGTTGGAGTACAGGCTGCTCGACAAAGGAGGGTAGCCTGAAAATGCAGAAACATAAAGCAGGTCAGGAAAAACTGCTGATATAAAATACACACATGACTGATGAAAGAGTCAGGGTGTCTGATTTCTTGTTGTGGCTTTGTTTGACGCTGTTGAAATGCTTTGACTCACCGTGTTACTGTAGACTTACTTTTATCCATATTTTAAATTGCAGCATTAGTTAAAAGTTAACCCAAATCAGTGTTCAGTATTTGTCTTCTTTTGTTTATTGGTATTTTTAACCTTGTGCAAATTTCTGTAACTGTTATGAAACAACAAACTATCAAAAAAAGTGTTTCCACTCTGTAATAGAACCCAACAATTTTTTTAGTTTTACTTTAGATGTTTGGTGTTGTCACGGATCAGATCAAACTGAAAAGGCTAAAGGTCTAAAACTACACAGGTGTGAAAATACCTTTAATGAACATGGTAGGAGTCGGAAAAACCTTTACTGAGCAACTTCTGATGTACCAAACATTTAACACACATGACTGATCAGTTGTTTCCACTTGTACAGAAGAAGACAGCAATGAGGAAATGGGTCATACTCAGCGTTAGAGTAGCCGCCGCTATCACTGAGATATTTTCAAGCATATTTTGAAGTTTTGCATTAGAAAAGATGGGTGGAAAAATGAGGGGGAGAAAGGTTCTTCTACCTCTAGTTTTTATGCTTGCTTGATGTGGTTTTGCCTTTTTTGCAAAAGAGAGTTAATGTGCCTAACACAAGAGGGAAATGGTTTTTCTAAGGTTTGATGTACTGAACACGTAACTCACACCAGCAGTTGTTTCCGCTTCTAGAAAACAAGAAAAAAGGAAGAGGAAAGATGATGAAGGATGAAGGAGGAAGAATAACTTGGTGCTGCTGAAATGTGTATTATACTAGTCATGTGGCCACCTGCATATTTTTTAATGCGAGACCTTAATTTAAGACCGAAACTATATATTATATATATATATATATATATATATATATATATATATATATATATATATATATATATATATATATATATATACACACACACACACACACACACACATATAAAATGTATTTATTTATTTATTTTAATCCCTGTTTAGTAATAAAAGTGTTTAAGTGTGCAATGGTGTGTTTTTTTGGTTTTTTTGGTTTTTTTTACAAAAAGGGTTAATGTACATGATGAATAGAGTACATTTTTTAAAGCTTTAATTCACATGATCAACGGTCTCCACAGTTTGTTTTTAGTGGACAAAAATGTCTGCTCTCAGAGAGCCAAGGTGATTGGTCTTGTTTGTTTCCTCTTCTTCACTGCGGTTTTTTAGTGGTTTTGCTTTCTAATTTTTGACCTCTACTTCTTCTGTTCTGTTTATTAAAGCCATGTGTAATGACAAGCTTCTAATGAAACTGTGCAGCTGAATGTGTATTCTCTTCTTGTTTGGGACGTCTCAAAAGTTTGCCACAAATTCACTTGACAGTTATATTGGAAACACAACTCCATTGTTTCCATTTTTTCTTGACCCCATTTGGAGCAGAACAGACCAATCACATCCCTCAGTATTGAGAATTGTAAATACTTTAAGCACATGTAAACCAGATAGAGCACTTAAAAACTGTCAAACTTGAATAAGGCAGTGACAGTTAACCTCAAGTCACCTGGAACAATTTTTGCTTATGGGGTCAGCTTATAGCTGGCGTTGGCTAAGAGTCTGCCTAACAGCCAGCTGCTGCTCTCAGAGACCAGATCTTAATATAGACGAGGTCTTTAGCCTGGTGTTATTCTTTGGATATCTGTGTTAGGTCTGAGCTGGCTGTAACTCTGACGTAGGCTGGTTTCACTAGGCCACAAATAAATGAAGAAAAAAAATGACTGCCACCCAGAGAGGGTGAGACATTCCCTGTTCCCACACTCCATTCATTCCAAGAAAAATCAAAGACGCCGTTGCCATTCCAGCACGAAGTGGTGGGGAGCACAGCCCAAGTATAAACCTGTCTCCTCTCCGTTTCGAGTGGCAGAAATGGAGATGCCCACAGTGGCGGGTGGTGGTGGGGGCGTCAGCGAATGGGGAAAAGGCACAGAGACAGAAATATAAGAGGAATGATGTGAAGAGTGCCAAAGCATGCAGGAGGTTTCTTGCAAAGCTTCCTTTAACCACAGCTACCAGCTAACCTTGATCTCTAACAGCTTTGATACGGCGTTCATGTGCAGCTACAGTGCATCGCAGGCATATCCAAAGTCTGCTTCTTAGCCGCTGCCCGGAAATGTTTCCAGCTTTTAGCAACTGTAGCTGCTATTAAAGCCAGCCACCAGGTATTAAGAATCTCTCTTAGGCCGTGAAGGATTCTTTTCATATCAGAGCAAGCGAAGTCCAAAACTCCTTTAAGCAGCAGGAGGTTTAGCCACTTTAGCTTCACATACTTCAGCCGCAGTTCTGGCTAAACTTTAAGTCAAGCGTCAAAAGTCCATCCCTGCTTTACTCCTCACTTTATATTTGGGAGAATTCAAAGTTAATCTTTCCTGTATTGACTGGCATTAAACTAAAAACTAAACATTAACACTAACACTGAACAGTTATTGATCAATCTGTGTAAAACTGACATCACACTATGTACATCTACATGTTAGATGGTATTGAAAACAATGTTTTTGTGGGCTTTTGTCTCCCATCTGTTGGTCAAGAAGCAGCACATTTTGATTCAGTTAAAAAAAAGACGGATTACCACTTTTGAACTTTGCTAAAATTGAAGATATATAGTTTCCTTTAAAAAGAGAGATTTTTACACATATTCCCATTAATAACTTGATATTGATATGAACATTGATATTCCCCTGCTGTTTTCACCTGTAAGACCAGGTGCAATGTGTGCATGTTTTTTCACCTTTAAGACTGTTGACCATAGTAAAAAATTTAGTTTTTCAGAAATCCCTCAAAGACTCTGTGCTTATTACTGTTAATAATAATAATGATAATGATAATAATAATAATACCACCCCCATGGTTGTTCCTGAGATAGTTACCACACAATCAAAACTTCCTACAGATATAACCCAAGTATGTACAAGTACAATTTCAGTGTTGTTCATTGACCTAAACAGTGTTTTCATATTAGAAGACATTTTAACTGAGTACATTCCCTCAGTTGAAAAAAAACTATGACTGATAGAACCATCTAATCAAACACAATTGGATTTACTGGGTTTAGACAACACAGAACCAGATCTGTCACACAAGCGATAGTCAATTTTAGATTAGTCCTAAAAGGAATCCATTTGTCCTTCTTCCTTTACGTTGGTGAAATGCACTGTGGGATGCCTCCTATCTGACCTTGCAATCCACTGAGATTTGATAAGGACACAAAAGGACATGAGGGAATGCAGATTCTATCACTAACTGAACGGGTCTCAAGAGGCCACAGAGGTCTGAGGAGAGGACTAGAAAAAACAGACACTTGAATATATATAAGAACATTCTGTTTTATCTCCCACCCCCTAATTATGCACATGGTTTCACAATTGATGGTAATAATGATAACCTTTTGACATTTTTACTCAATATGGGTAGATTTGACAGTCTATAATACAGAAGAAATAAATGCAGGGTGGATTTTTGATTTGGCGAGTAAATCTCAGATGGCTATTCAGTGTGTTTTCAGGTAAATATTTAAGTAAAGTAGCCATGTGGTTTAGAAGCTGTTCAATGTCTGCACGGCATTTTGGTCTAATTTACAGACAAGTTCTCTCTGTGTCACTTTGACAAAGAGGAACATACATGGGATGGGATGCATTCAGTGCACCTCATAAATCTGAAATCTTCATTTTGTTCCAACACAACACAGGGAGTGACAGACATGATGCTACATTCAACCTCATTAATTGATAAATCTACACTCAAAATGGTCATGAACATTGTTTAAAATGGTAAAGTTTATACCTCTTTCATTTATTTAAATACTTATAACTGATATTATATCAGGCATTACACAGAAAGGAATTGATAGGATACACCTTAGACATTATCAAATAATGTACTGTAACAAATACTGATATTGATCACAAGGAGAAATAATATTATTGAACATATATTCTGCATTATTGCTCAGCCCTAATTCATAAGCAAGGACTGGGGAAAGATACTGTAGAAAAAGTGGGCCAGGACAAGAGAAAGAGAGACAGTCAGAGACATGCATGCACAGAGAACTGCATGTTGGACATGAAGGTCAAAAAAGAAAAAGAAAAAAAGAACAAGAGGGAAGAAGATAGATTATAGTACGTATGACAGGCGAAAGTAAGGAACTGGTGGAGGACAGAGGAAGCGAGACGCATATAGGACAGAGCCAGCAGCGGGGCTAGTAGCATCGAGACAGAAATGGAGCAGGATCCCACCGGTGTAAGCAATGAGAAACAGAAGAGGAACAAGCCTCCTGGGCACCGAACAGCAGGACGGGAGCGGACTGTGAGAAATGTCATTAAAATATGATGTCACTTTACACTGTTGAATTATGCACTGTGAGCAGAAGAGGATAGAGAGGGAGGCAGACATGCAAATGTTTGCTCAAACCAACAATGATTCACCTTCATGAGCATGAGATGCCCAGAGCTGAGCCATCTGCAGACTGCTGGGATTGGCCGTTCTGTACGTGGGGTCAGAGGTCAAGGGGGAGGGGCCCGGATAACCCGACAAGAAGGGACTGGAGCCTGCCGGGAAGGCATCGCCTAGGAAAAGAACAAAAAAAGAAGGTCTGTCAGTTACCATAGCAACTGCAAGAACCAAACTGATAAAGCTGATCAATACATACTGTACATGCCGTCACTTTCCTGTGCAGAGTATGTGTGTGTTTGTGAGTGTGTGTGCGTCGGAGTGCACAATCAATACGTGCTGATGTTTCTGTGCTGAAGTAGTCTGTTGTAATCACATTATTACTGAGCCACCGTGCACTCAGTTTCAGCAAGGCAGACCACAGACTCAGTGCACTCAGAAGGAAAAAAAGGACAGTTAATGTAACCACCAACTCAAAACCACAATCGTCACAGCAGGAGTGAAACCATGTGGTGTCATCTTGAGGGCACTTTGTCTCCCGGGATGAAATGATTTGACAGAGCATTAAGGAAGTGGCCTCTACCTCTTGCCGGATCAAAGTGGCGCATTCAATCTCAGATGATCAGATCTGTCACAGTGTGGGGCTTTTACCCTTGGAGCTTGACAACATGAATTTATAACATTAATGTGACTTGATAAATGTTAAGGGGTTAAAGGGGTCAGTATGTATCTCACCTAGTGGACTAATTCATAAGTGAAACAAAGTCCTGTACACTGCCAATGCGCAAGGTTTAGTTAAAGTCTGCTAGCCTGATTGTGACCTCAGAATTTATGCATGTTTCAACAAGTTTTTCTGTTTTTTTTTCAGACCACTATAATTACAGTTTAAGCCTTATCTCATGTCCTGTTGCACTGGTGCTGTCTTATGGTTTTTAAAGACAGCTTTATGTGCCTCTAATGCCTTCATACCTGTAGGTCCTATTTTGAACATTTTTTCACAAGGCGCTTCACATTTATCACAGACTTCAAATCAGGCATCAAATTCAATCATTTTGTCAACATTTTTGAGAGTCTTCAAACACAACATTCAGATTACTGAAGTTAAGACTTTTACAGAACTGTAGCAAGCCTGGGCCAGCAGGAAAAGTCTGAACTTTTTCCATATTATTCAGCAGCCAGTTGTATTTTTAAACGTTTTTTGTAATGCTAAAGATATTTATGACCTAAGATGAAATATTTGGCCCGCTCAACACACATACCTAAAACCAATATTTCCAAAGACGGCATCACTCTAGCAGAAATTTATTGTACGTCAAGAGAAGTGAAGAGCAGAGCCAAAAGCCCCTTCTCTGTGGAAATATTGAATTTAAACATTGGTTTACCCAGGGCAAATAACATCTGACCCTTTCTTTATTAGACCTTCTAAGAACTGATAAAATATATCTGTAAATATGTAAAAAAGTTTAGATTTTTTGCCTGTTTGCTTAGGTGTGATGCTGAGACAAACGTTGCACACTTCACAAGTAAAGCCTGTTCCACTGAAGTAATGCTGATGCAGTAAATGCTTAGAAAAACATCTCAACATGATACCTTTATCAATTGTTTTTATTAGACTCCACTCCTACATGCAATCTAACCATTAGTCAACTTTGAACCTTTGAACCATTACTGCCTCTTCCAATCACAGCCTCCAAAGAGCTGGAAAAGGTTTCATGTTTAGCTGCAGGCCCCCGCCCCACCACCCAGTCCATTACTGAACACACTGAACAGCCATTACCTTGATAAAACTAACCATGTGTGTAGGGGAAAGGGTGCTGTCTATATATGGGATAGGGGGGAAGGGATTCTCTGTGTGTGTGTGTTTCTGTATTAGTCCTGTGGGAATCTGAGAGACATGCTTTGCTCTCTGAGTTTCTCCTGCATCTAAATCAGTACATTAAAACCGCAGTCCGTCAGTGCCACTACACACACACACACACACACACACACACACACACACACACACACACACAAAAGCAGAATTTGAAATCAATAGCAAATGCAGCTTTCCAATTAATCACAATCAGAGGCGTACGCACACACATACAGGAGCAATACAGTATGCCTTTATTCTCCATCTTGAAAAACATTATGAATCCTTCCACTTCTAGATCTACTAACACATACTTATTCAAGTTTCTCAATGCATGCATGTTTATATACAGTGTATATATGTGTGTCTGTGCTCCATGTGTGTACCCTAGGTCTGCATGCGTAACTCAGAGTAAGTGGATGTGTGATCCCTGACATGTGCAAACAGTTCCGCGTGGGTTTGCAGCGAATGCCCTTTGAGTCGAAGACGCTGTGGGAGCTGCACACAAAAACACACACGTGTGAACTTATAATGTACACACACCCATGCCAAAAGTGAGGAACACACAAGTAGGCATATAGACTGGTTTACACATGCGTACCAGTTCTTGTGATAACAGACATATCCACTACAAATCACACATGTAGCTTGTGATTAACCCTCTGTTAGTCTCGGGACATTAACTGTGGTGGAAGCACAGTCCTCATCTTGTGAAGCATTGAGGAAGAACACAGCAATGAGGTTTTCCCTCAGAAAGAGACAACTCACACTACTTGTGTCTAAAAGAAGCATATGCATGGTGGACATTGCTGCAAACTTTTAAATAGTTAGATTTCCAGAGCTGACAAATGTTGTGAGTAAGAGATTTATCCAACACTGTATTGAATGACAGAAACACAGAAAAATGGAATAATAAACATTCAAAATAATTTTACATATCCAAACTCATCTCTATATTTCATTAACACTGTGCCAGTGCTGAGGACAGGTCTGACACTAGGGCTACATAATATAGTGAAAAAAGAAATACTGATATTATTGTTGGCAATATCGTGGTTTTGATATGAGTGCATTTGCAGTGTTATCAAGGAAAATGCATCATTACCCACTTTGAACTTTTATTCCAATTTAAACATACAACTTAAAGTAGCATAGGAAATACGAACACTTAAGACCCATGCTAAGTGTCACAGAGCTCAATTCATAATCATAACAGAGGTTATGTTTATCCAATTCCGACCATGATCACTCCAAACTCATTAAATTACAGCCTTTTGCAATTCTATAACTGCACAGACGGGTACAGCAATTACAGCTGGTTACAACAGCCCTACCTGCCACATTCACTATCATTCTGGAATACAGCTAAAACTCATTGTATTTTATTTTTAGTTAATTTTAAGTCACAATCATGTTGGTCGATCCAGTCCAGGATGCAGTAATGGTAACTTTGAAAAATAATGTTGGAGGGGACTCATGAGGACACAAGAAGAAGCGAGCCCTGTCATTAAAATGGCTAAATCCCCACAAAAGAAAAATGACCATACACACACAAAAACAACCACACTTCATTAAAGCTTGCCTTATTCAGTGCAGGCTCAAAACTTGTTTTTTCACATAACAAGGAGGAATTATGAAAAAAGGTTATGCACAGATAGAAGGAAGGACAATAAGGACAGACTGAATCCCTTATTAGCCCAACAGCGCTTCCTCGCTAAAATGTTGGTATCGGGGCCGATATCCAATCTTAATATCGGATTGGTGCAACCTTATCGCACCAGCATGTTGTATCAAGAATCAATAACAAGTTGAATTTGCGGGGTTGTCAAGTTCTGGCGCTATGTTAGAGTCCTGTGGTCTTGATGCAGGAGATCAATCTCCAACAGAATTGGGTGGTACTTTCAGTGGAGGATAACGCAACAAATTAATGTCCAAATATGACTTCCTATCGGTTCTCAATAGTAACTATATTGATATCTGTAAGCACCTCCATGGTATAAGCCATCAAAGTATGGCCCATTATAAGTATAGACAAATGTTTAATATTTAGAAAATTCATAAAAAATTCAAAAATCTAAATTTCTGAAAACTGAACAAACTTTGTAGACATTGTCCCAAAGAAGGTACATATAAAATTTGAAATGCATCTGACCAGCAGTTTTGTCAGAGAAGATGTGTGAAGAAATTCCCAACAAAGGCAACGATGAAGACTGACACAACGCCTTGACAATAGCTCCTTGCTTATCAACCGGTAAGCTAAAAATGAGTTGAATTAACAGTCAGACAATCAGTGTCAAGCACAGAATATTTATCTAGTCTATACAACATGAAGCCATGTAAATCGCTAATGTTATGCTGCGTTTCCTCACCCTCTCGGTCGACTAAGACTCTTCTCATGGCCTAACAATTTAGTTGGCTATTAGGGGGCAGCCCGACATATAAGCACCTTTTTACCATCATCTTTTCATCTGTCACTCTGGTGTGTGTCAGGATACGTGCCAGAAATGTTGACCTAACAAATTATTCCCACCAATAACCCACTTTCTAATTGTTACCTGGTGTGTTTGTGAAGAACAAAAAGGAGACCTAGCCACTCGAACACACACTCCCAGACCAGAATATCTCCACAACCACCACCTGTCAAGGATGTGAGGGTCCTCGTAGCATGTCAGCAGTTTCCATTCCTTCAGGCTAAACACCAGGGTCTCTCCAACACACACATACACACACATGCATCAAGAGGTGCAGATGCCCCTCCGGAGTATGGATCAATCTCAGCATCTCAGCCGCCTACAGGCCCTTTATCCATTTGTGCAGCATACACACACAGCTACGCACCATCTACATTCACGCTTTGTGCCAATGTTTAAGGGGAAAAAAATCTAATCCCAATTCCCCTTTCCCTTCCTGAATAGTCTACGGGAGGAAAAAGAGGGAGGGGTAGAGTGAGGGAAAACATTTGCACTCCTCGTTCCAGAAACAACATCCAAATGGTAGCTGAGAGGAAAATGTTTCTTTAAATGTTTTGGAATTACTCTTTCATTACCTCCCGCTCTCTCTCCCGCTGCCCTTTCCTTCCTTCCTCGCTCGCTCTCTTCACAACTCCATCCCGCGTTCCCACCCCTGACACATACACACACACACACCATTTGGCTCCCACTTCACAAGACAGTTAGTTTGCCATATTGGAATAAGCAAGATGCCAAGAAACATGCTCTCTGACTCCCAACATGTTCTGAGCCTCCATTTTCAGATCCTCATAAAGAAAAGTATCTCTACCATCAGAGAAGGGACGGCCTGCTGGAGATTAATACTGATAGAGACTCTGCTATAAATGTCACATACAAACCTACATGGAAAATCAGAAATCAAACTCAGAAACAAGAATCCTGATCACAGGTCGATGCACTGCACAATCCAGGAGAAAACAAAAAAACAAAAAACAAAACTGGATGTTGTACTAAAGTACAAAAAATATCAGAGGAAAAGCCTCTGATATAAATGTCGGTCACAAATGCACACACACTCTGTAAACCCATCTGTTATCCATCAGTGGTACTCAGAGCAGGGTTAGCTGGAGGGGAATCTCTATTGATCTCAGGTTTTCATTCCCTGCAAGAAAAACATTCTAACAGTAAAACTCAGCTGTGGCAGAGACGGATAGTGCAGCAGACTGGCACCCTGACACTGGTAACCATTAAACCTCCCAGTACTGCGGAAAGGAGGTCCATACACACACACAACCCAGGGGTGTGCGTGAATTGCACGTCTGGCAACACACACAGTTTATGTGTGTTCATTCAGACTGTGAGCATGTGGTTTTGTGTGTGTTAATCACTTCAAAATGTACATGTGTGTCTGGTTTTTCTGGTTAAAACACGGAGGAGCAGCTTTTTGTTTGTATGTTTTTGAGCTCAGGCTGAACACAAACTGTTTCTCAACTTCACCTAAAAATCTCTTTGTTCTACAACATGCTCAGGTTACAACTTGTGAACTTTTTTTTGGCGAACTGCAATGAAAAGTGTTAACTTGCAATAATGATCTCTGTAGCCCTATTTAATGAGAAATGAGAATTACCCAATTCATTTGGAAAAAAGAAAAGAAATGATACAGTAGCAGCCTACATGTTCTGAACTGCTTCCTTCCCAATCTTAAATATCTTGTGCTCTCTGCCAAACAGTAGCAGTAGCTGTGATAACAGTGCATGAATTAAACTTGCTTCTTTATCATTGTCTTTGAGTGACTTTCCAAGTAGTTTAAGGTGGTTCTGTCGCTTTGAAATGCTGTACAGGTTTACACATTCTTAATCAGCTCTTCAAAAACTGACAAATAAAAAAAAAAAACATGAACTGAAACCAAGGTATTAGAGGAACATTTGGCCACAAATGTGTTTTGTCTCATACTCAGGAGACCAATTTATTCCCTTCAACCAAAACACATCGACATAGTGTTTTGTTTCTCGTGCATCACCAAAACTTTGTGCTCTGACAGTTGGATGGAAACACACCTCATGTGTATTTGGAGCCTGGCGACGTTTGCCTGGCTGCTGCGCTCTGAAATCTCCTGTGAAGATGGCAGGTGTTGTTTTGACACACTCTTTTACAGCAACAAATGGGAACACGCTCACAACAGGCACATGCATTGCATACACACACATAGTTTCTCATACAGACTGAATGGCCTGTACGACAGTTGTGCACTCACTCAGATGTAATATGCATGCATTGAAGAACATGCAGAAAAACATGACAACTACTGTCTATACACGTCATGCTGTTTTGGATGGTGTTTGGTGTGATATTACTTATTTACATATAAACATCCTCAGAGGTGCTACCTGTATGCACAGGTTTTGTTGTAGTAGATGCAGCAACCAAGTCAAATTAATGTAAAACCAATGTAGAGAGAAAACTGATCAAACAATTTTTCAAAGACATAGTAGTTGAACTTTTTAATATCCACTCTTCTCTCTGAACCTTCACTTGGGACAAGGGTTAAAATACAAGTGAAAGGTAAAAATGTATGTATGCATTAGGTTTCATTTGAAGGGGAACATCTTCTAGTTTCTGTGTTTAGCATGTGCCTAAATACAGCTTCATCTAAATCAGTTAAAAACAAATGACTCAACTGTAACCTGGGTTCCCTGTAACCAGGTGCATGTTAAAAACTTTGTGGGTGTTGTATATTGATTTATTCTTGCTTTTCCAAATTTTGTATGCAGATTCTGTAATAATATTAGTCCACAATAATGTGATAAATATGATCTTAAACTGAAAAACTCAACATTACCTTGTGAAATGAACCTAAAACCCCCACCTGTACCCTTAAGTCACTGACACCAACAGTTCAAGTCTACTTTTCTCCTATCATATTTGTTCTCTGCATCTCTTTAAGGCTTCTACACAGTGCATTTTTTTCTCAAGTGTCCTGGGAGCCCCATTATAAATGCACAATCTTATGTAATAGGACACACAGAGATTCAACATAGAGTCAAACAGACAGACATAATGCAGTGTGTGACCTTTGTGTGCTTGAGGCTGTTGTTTGAGTTAAAGGAAGGGTTCTGGCAGAGTGAACGAGTTAGCTAATGCTTTGGGTATTTCGACATGCCACGGCACGATTGATTCTAACACACACACACACACACACCTATCACTCTTATGTCTGACAGCTGTGTGTGTGTATGTGTCGTATCTGTGCGTGTGCATGTGTGTGTGCCGTTTGTCTGCCTCTGACAGGTTTATTGTAGCAGGGCAGCAGTGCCTTGTGCTTTCTTTTAAGGAGCCTGTTTTCTCTCCTGAAGGATTCAATTAATCTGAGAGGTGGACGTGTCCGAGCAACATCTTTTCACACACACACACTCTGTAGGGGCCTGTGTCTTGAATACATATAAACACACGCTCACCACATTAATTTTAACATAAACAGACACACAAACCATGCAGTGTGGAAGACAAATTGGTATCGGACCGAGACAACCCTGGCCTGCCCCGCAAGCCGCATGAATTATACTTACACATGTGACTGTGTGTGTATAAGAGAGAGGGGAGAACATTTGAAGGGCTAACACATTTATCTACCAGTGTATGAATGTGTTGTGGTGAGGATAAATCTCCCCGTTTCTCTCTGCACAGAGTCCCAGGGGGAAACCCCGGGTCCTAACTGCACTAAGCACAATCACATGCTCCTATTCCCATACACAAGAGCTCTCAATCCTCTCATTTGTTTCTCTCACAAACACCCAAACAACCAGCAAAGCTCTTATCCTCCGTAAAAACAAAAACACTGCTTCCCACCTTAGGGATTGCACCCATTTAGGTCTACTTTCCCATTTGTCTTGAGCTGTTTTCATCTGTCTATTGACCTTCCTTCTCTGCACTCCGACACCCACATTTGCCACTGCATCTCACTCCCATATGAACACACACAAAAAAAACAAGGTGTGTGCGCAGAGACAAAATAAAAGTTGCTGGTTCAGACAAGTTACCCTTCAGAGAGGAGGGACACCGCCCTCAACGGCATTTTCGCCTCATTAAGCTTACATTTGTTCCAAACTGTACTTGTAAGGTCATTCTATACAGTTAAACTAATCATGTACAACAATAGTCGACTGATATAACACAACAACGATTCAACTGACACGCAGTTTATGTGTGCTTCTTCAATTTCTGCTCTCAACGCCCGGAAAAAGCTGCAGGCACAAAAAGTGATGTGCTTTATGTTTCCCTCAGCTGCAAAAACATGTCTGTTTGCTTATAAGTAGAAAAAGAAAAATAGGAAAAAGGTACCACAAACGTGTGATCTCTGGGAAATGAAGTGCAAAAGTGCATTTATCACAGTGCGGTAAGGCCAAAGACTGTATGATAAAAATGTTCATAAAAGTCAAATTGTTTCTTTCAAGTTTAAAAGAAGATTTTTGATCCTGAGAAAAAGCTGCAGATGGGAGGCATAAAAGACTTTACAAGATGAAAACAATGCAAGAATCCTACCAAGACATAAATGACATAAGGTATAATACAAAAACACACCTGTAGTCTATGACTTCATGATAGTGTATATTTTGGTCATTTTTTACATTAAATGAAAACACAGAAAAAGCTTGCAATCTGAGCTCCTCTTCAAAGAGATGAAAACAACACAGACTTTTTATCAAATGCCTCCTTATGGTCAGAACATGAGTAAAATTAAGTAATATAGTTGTTTTAGTGGCGAACATAAACAAAACAAACACTAGAGATACTAAAGAAAAATGTACATAAATGAGTGTGGTATAAAACTATACTAAAATCTTTACAGTTTTGTTGATCAGCCCTGGTTTAACGAATCTTGATCAAATGACTATAAATCATCTCCTCTTTGTTGCGGTTCCGTGTCATCAGGTCCTACCTTCGCTGCTCTCGGATGCAAAGAGGGAGGGAAAGGAGGAGGAAGAGGACAGATGGCCTCAATCTGGTGATGCAGGCTCCGGCAGACCTCCAGTAGACAGAGGACCATTTACAGCCGTTTTACATCTATAAACAGTGACTAACACCTAATCCTGTTTTGATATAACCTGCATGAATAAACAGGGATAGGTGCTGCAGCGGGGTAGAAATGTGACGGGAAACGATGTCTGTATACTCATTACAGGGGTCTCCTTCTGCTGCAAAGTGCACAAGTAGCACAAATGGCAATGAGTAGAGCTTCACAGCACATTAAAAAAACAAATGGCAAACTGTCTCTGTGTCACATGTATACACACACCTGCCAAACACAGGCGAGGAAATATTCTACTTCATTAAGTCAGGTGCAAATCCTATTAAAATGAACTAAATAAGGAAATGCCTGGCAAATATGGATGTGTTGGCGGTAAAATAAAAGGATATTTACTGCACAGTAATAATGATATAGCATTTGTTTATATTCACAGATAAAATGCTTATGTTTCGATGCTGCTGTTTTACTGAATTTTACTTATGCATATATTTTAGAGGTTTTCATTGTAATAGTTTTGAATGTTCTACCTAAAGATTTCTGAAAAGGTCTGCTGCTTGGCAAGTATTTTAACAATATGGAATAAAGGCCAAATATCCATCTTTTTTTCTTTTGTTTTGTCTTATATACCACTTTCCTCTTGCTGTCCCGTTTACATAGTTTACGTCTTGTTTTGTCTTGTACACTGTTTTCCTCTCAGTTCTTTTTTACATAGTTTGTCTTGTTATGTTGTTTTGATTTTGTTTTGTCTTATACTTTTTATCCATCTTCTGTGTTATTTTCACAGTGCTTCTTTCTTTAACAGTTTGTATCTCATCACATTGTTTTTGTCTTGTTTCATCTCCATAATTTCCATCTTGTTTTGTCCTTGACATAGTTTGCATTTTGTTCCTTTGTTTCTCCTTGTTTCATCTTTTATGTCACTATTCTTGTTACAATGCTTTTAGCTTTTTTCTTCTAGCTCTATTTCATCTTGTTATGTCATTTTTTTTCTTGCATAATCTTAAGTCATTTTTATCTTCTTACATCTTCTATGAATAATTTAAAACCACAACTAACCATGTGGCTTTTAGAGCATCCATTCAGGACTAAAATCAGTCTTAAAACTTGAAAGAAATATGATGATTTAACTTTTATTTTGACATTTATCAACATCTACAAACATTTTTTTCCAGTAATTTTTGACCGTACTGCCAGCTGCAGGTGGCAGCTATAAGAGTCAACCATTCTACCTGGAGTGCAAAATACATTGAGAATTTCATAAAACACATGTAAACAAAAACAGTAGTGGGGCAGCCTCAGCTCTTCTGATTACACAGTGGGTCCTTGAGCTCCGGACTCATGCTGCTCATTGCAATTAAAGGGGAACATTATGAAGATTTGCAATTACAGGGTAATTATCATGTAACAGACTGCATAGTGTTATTACAAGCATGGGATTCAGATCTCAGTTGGGTTTGGTTAATGTAATGTGTGGGGATTTGATATTGAAGAGTGCCATAAAGCTAAATGACCTGCATCGTACAGTGGTGTGTTTTAGTGGGTGGAGGCTGCAAGTGTGTGCAGGGGAGATGAGAGTCAGAGAGTGCGAAGGCCAGCATGTGGGCAGAATAAAATGTATCCCGTTTTAAAGGAGTGTTTAAACTGCCAATCTGGGCTGGAACAGTGGTTGGGTCAATTCCACTTCACAAACCCCCTGGCTACACATCAAGTTGTTCCGCACATGCAAGCACACACACACCACAAGCAGTTTTCAGCTCGTTTCTGAGCCACAAGATCCCAACCGATGCTCTGAAATGAAGTACTGCCACAAAAAGGCATTTGGACGGTTTACTGTAAATCCACAGGTCTGATATTTTCATGTGAAAATATTTCTGTATTACTCCACAGCTTCAAAGTCAGCTCCAACTACAGATCACCAGCAATAAACTGCACCCTGGCTCATCTCTTTGCCACGATACACCCATCAATCATTCTAACGCTCCATGCTGTGAGTTGATTTCATCTTTGACAGCTTTTCATGTGCTTGTGTGTGGAGTTGAGTGTGTAGGCTCTACCGGTGTGTCACATTAATGCTTCATCAGAGCCATGCCCTGCTAGCAGTGCCTCTCTTTACTACACCTCTAGTACCTTGTGCTCCAAATGACAAGTGCTGCACTGAACCCAACACTCAGTGATAAGGACAAGGAGCACAGCTAAAAAATGGAATATTATTATCTCTGGGGTTTACCTCTGTAAAGAAACCAGAGAAACTGTAATTGTATCGGCGTCTGCAGCTACATGACTTCAGGGGGATGTAAGTAACTCGATGAGAGCATTTGTCATACTTTCCATTTTCCAAAAGACAGAGCAGCAGACGTATCTTTCCTAAACACAACATATGGTTTGAGCCTAGATGGCCGCGCTCTGCCTTTCTGTTTGACAGACCACAAAACTGTATGCAAACACGCAATGTTATCTTTTTAGCATAGTGTGCTTTCAAGGCTTCCATTACTAATAGCAAAAACAGAAATCACTGCACAGGCAGTTAAAGTAAAGGGAAAATAACTAGCTCAGCAGGGAGTAACATATACTGTAGATGATCTGCGGACTACATGCAGTTAATACACAACACATTCGCACACACCCACCCACTCACACACAGAACAGGTAGAGATGTAAACAAACACAAGGGGCCTCTGTTTTTTCTTTATCAGCTAAATAGGGACCTCACATGTGATCTTATTTAAGCACACACACAGTGTCTCTTGTTTTTCCTCACATGGATCCCCATTGCAGGTTTCATGATTTTGCAGCCGGTGATGTATAGAAATAGTGTACACACACACGTACATGCAGCATCGTTTATTTACCAAATACGCGACAACAGTGGCTTTTTACTCTAAATACAACAGACTTAACCACAGTCATTCAAGCAATTTCCACCAACAGAGTAAGAAGTGGTCTGTCAACCCTCTAAGGTCACAACTTTACCACCCCCACTCGCAAACACACGCACACACTGCATCTGCTCTCACGGCAACGACGGTGTAATGGACCACATGCAATCCAAGACCATTGCACCCTGACCTGCACATTGCTGCAACACCTACATCACAATCCTCTACAGTCGGCTGTGTTTCGTGCCTTGTGTCCGGACGGTGTATACATATGTGTATTGCATTGCAAACTGCCATGAAATTTTCCGCTAAAGCGCTGCCCATCGCAAAAAACTGGAAATCCTTAAAACATTACACCGCACTTTAGCATCTGAAACTTGTCACCGCTTTATAACAGCCACTCCTCCTCATCAAATCTACATCGGAGTTTATTTCCCATCGAACATCAGCGATGACCGCACCACTAACTGTGCGCATTTCTGCGCAGCACAATTTCAAGTTAATATTTGATCATTTTGGGGTTGTGTTTATCAGGGGAGTCACGTTACAGCTGCTACAACCTAACAGCATATACTTACTGTGGTGTGGATGTAGGTTAATGGCCGATGGCAGGAATTTTCCGGAGTGGAGAGGCGGCGGATGACTCGCGCCCAAGTGACCGGGCGAGGGAGGGATCCTCCCGGCTGCTGCGGCTGCTCCGAGTCGGTGAGGCTCCATGGCGAGCCCCGCCAACAACGGAGGTGGTACGTGGACGGATCGGGGAGGTCCAAAATCTCTGCCATCCATTATCCACAGGAGGGAAAGTTGTGAAAAAAAATTGTCCTTTCGGATAGGCCCCCTATTCCGAAAAAGCCAAAGCTGGCTATAATAATGTCTTTAGTTTTCCAGGCGATACGTGCTCCTTTTCAGCCATGCTGCTGACCTATAAAACACAAGAGGAAACAAATCGCTTGACATATAATCTAAAAGGCAGGCTGAACAAACTGCTGGGAAGTGGTAGTTTTAGGATTTCTGCTGTTTGCAGCGAACAGGCGGCCCATATGTGCAGTGACGCAGTTTGGAAAAACACTTCAAAAACTAGACGCTTAATGTTAACCAGTCGCCAGTAAGACTACCCGGGTATCTGTCGATGTATCCTTAATGCGAGACTTAGTGCAGATTTAACTTATATCTACAAAATACTGATCAAATGCGTAGCGGACTAGCAGCACTCCACCCCCCATTGCACAGCGAACAGGCAGCCGCTCCGGAGCTTCGCTTCCCGGGGAAACACAAGCAGGAGAGGGGCGGTCATCCGCTCTGCCCCGGCCATGAAAACACCGTGTGATGGAGACGCATACCGTCAAATTTTAATAAGCTATTCTACCTTTTCCGATTACCCAGCTGTTTTCCTAAACCGTAAACCAGCAATGTAGGCTATCAGCCGAGTCATGTAAACCAATACACCATAAATACTGAAGGCGCATCAAATATAAATTTCAAACGGGTTAAAAATAAATAAGGGTGCAAAAGGCTGCATCGTTAATCAGCGACTTAGCGGTGTTTTGTTGCCCACAGATGCGAATTTAGTCCGGGACTACTTCGCAATTGGACATGGGTGCTGCCCAAGGAAAGAAATCAAAACCTAACCCGTAAACACTTCAGCCCGCTGTTTGAAAACTAAAAAGCCTATCTGATGCCCGGCTTATCGACGGTTTACCATCTACGCCTCAGTTAAAAATTAAAACTAACATTCAATAGTGTGTTTTACATCATTAGGCGAATAATTCAGTATAATCTGTATCAACTCAAGAATGCGTCTTGAAACTGCGAAAGGTCGATTTAAATGCGCGTGAAAACCCGAAAAAAAATCCATATTATCTTCACATATATTACCGTGAGTAATACTACTAAAGGAAAACATGAATGACCAGAGGGATTAAAGCTGGAGTAACTTTAGATAGAATAACTCTGCGACTTTATTCGTAGATACTGCAGGTGAAAAATCCACTCCTAAAAAAACGGTATTTTTCTGGCGTTCTTTTTTATTTACTCTATCACCTGAAATTTACCAAAATGTGAAGATTATAACTTGAACTGTTGGAAATCTTAGTTAAAAACAAAGCGAAAGTCGAGTTAACCTTCAAAGGCTGGAAGCAAACACATAACAGCGATGACTCGTGATATCCAGGCGGGCGGGATCTGAAGAATGGCTCCTTCAGAAACCACAATAAACCATTTTACCCTAAACTTAAACACACAAGGCGTAAATGTAGCCTGTAAGCCTTTAGACACGGACCATGGGGGTAAACACACACTGTATCCTCCCCGGTTGAGGTCCATGCGGCACGGGCAGCGGAGGCGCACGGCGTATCAGCCACGTTTCAAACTTTTCACGGTTCCATTAACGGCACACGAAACTTTCTCGGTTGAAAACGTCGAGAAAGTGTGTTTCTATCACAGACATCCACGCAAAAGCAAAGCCTCGCGTGTAAGCACCTCCGCGCCTTTTTCGCTAACATTTGCAAACCAAAAATATAATTGTAAAACCGAGGACTCTGACACTTTAGATGGAAAAAAGAAAGAGCAAAAGAGGAAAAAAACATGCCCGCTTACTTGAATGGGGGGAAATGTGGGGATGGAGCTAAAAAAAAATCCAAACGTTTCTCAAAATACGTCCAGGTTGCTGGGAGAACTAGAGTAGTCCATTACAGGCTCGTCCGAAGGTAAACTGGGGGATAACTGGGGGAGAGAAAACCCCTGACGCGTCCGTAAACTCCTCAGCAATGAAACACAGCATTGTTCAGGAAGCCCCGCCCACTGCCTCGCTCCCACCGAACCTCAGCCCAGCCCCATACGTCTCAGCCTGCGCATGTCTGATTGCCTGCACAAGGTGTCAATCAAAGTCCACAGCGTTAAGAAAAAAAAGCAGAGAAAAAACACTCTGGCCGTTCGCCAGCACTATAAAACCAATTATGGAGCAAGGAGGTTGAGCCGTTTCAAGGTCCCCTCTCCCTTCAAGACTGAGTGATCAAAACAAGGTTTTTTTTAGAGGGGGTGGTGGTGACGGTGGGTTTAGAGGGTGGGGGGCAGCTTGGAGCATGGTTTCAAGGCGACCTTCCCTCTCCTCCGCCCCCCACTCACCCCCACCGCACCCATTTCCACGCTGATTAAAGAAGACGCGCAAAGATTGGGAAGTGGAAAGTGTGGGAGCGTTGTTAGCTTTGGAAATATGACTTTTAATGGAAGCTAATGTCTGTCTCAGTTTGTTTCTTTATAGGAACAAATTCCACCTCCCCAACAGGCAGAAGATCTAAACATCTCTGAATACTATTCCACTAATTCATTATTCAGGTCATTTAGATAACTGCACCCCCACAGACTGGACTCAGAGAAGCTATAGCCTAATAAGACTACTTTGTAGACGCATGGGTTTACAGCAGAATCCTCTTTTTAATAATTAATAGGCCTTTGTTACAACAATGATTGGCCGAAGCAAACCTGGTAACTCGCAAGTCATACCATGCGCCTGTCAAAGCTGAAATACAGTCACACAGTGACAGTAATTAAATGCTACTTAGATAGTGTTGGCACTTCAGTTAACGTTGCCTGAACACGAACTCACAAATGGATTTTCAGTCACGCAGAAAAGATGAAGTAGCCTATGGCTTTTAAATCATGGGAGTTGCAGTCTGCAGTTGTGTGAACAGTTGTGTGCAGGTTCATCTTACTTGCACAGAACCTGCCCTCGCTATCACAACGTCTAAAATGTTAATTTCCCCACACCATTTCAGATCGAGGAATGATGCTTCATTATATGCAAACGGCCCCCAAACGAACAACAAACTTTAAGCAAAGCAAGACTGTGACCGCAAAAGCGCATAGATCTGCATTAAAAGAGGAGGAAAAAGTGAACGTCCTCATTTAGTGCAATTACAGGCATGGTAAAATTCAGAGGAGGGGGGGTCGACCTTTGGTGTGAATTGCAACTCTAAAGCCCTCTCACATGACCTTCCTACCCCCCACTTCCACATCCCCCGCGCACGCGTAGTACAGTAGGATTTTTATGATCTATAAGTTTTCTTTGAAGTAAACCATTCTGTGTTACATAGTTGCAAAAAATGTTGATTAAAAAAATCTGATGCGGTTTCAAGCTACCCATGTCACCCCTCCCCTCCGCTTCTCCACAGTCCCTCCTCCTCTCAGTTCATCGGTTTCAAGGCATCCCTCCGATGGGAGGAAAGGAAGCGCTCCAGCCCAGACCGACGCGCAGAGCGCTCACCGAGAAGACAGAGCACAGAGGCGGCGCATCCGAACAACAGCACCGGCTACGGACACATCCGAGCAGCAGTAGCGGAGAAACGGGCCCGGTACGTTGTGGTCCCGACCCCGTGTGTGTGATATTTACTTAATCGGAAATCAACATTATCTCCGAGCCGAGCTGGAAGGAGGAAGAGGCCGTCCGTTCGCTGAGCCGTGTGCTCGCATCGCCTGTCACCCTGACGGGACCCGGGGAGGGAATTACCAGGCAGAGATCAGAGTGATGTCCCGTCCGAGGGGACCAAGCCGGCTTTTGTTCTCCATATCCCTCCGACTGGGAATTCAGACAATGCCTTCAGATTAGGCCCCTATTGTTGCTCTCTTTTCACCCCGCAAGCAGGAGGCAGGTTTCATCTTCCCGTTGTTTTTCTTGTCAAATACAGCGGCATTCGTGGGGGGTTATCTCCACTTTGAGGTGGGTATATTCAAGTCCGAGCCTTGTGTACACAACTACTGATTTATATACATGCCGACCACGGGCATACATCAATATTTCAATAAAATATTACAATTTATACGTTTCTGATATCTGTCTTGTCTCAACAAATGGATCGGGTTTTACGCACGCTTTACGCACCAGTAAAAACACCTATACTGCAGAATTTAATGTCTTTACAGCCTGGGCTGGAGTCATTTACAACAGAGAGTCCTGAAGCTTTATTCCTCCTCATGATAAATTAATATTTCAGTGCCTTTCTCTGGCCTGCCCCACAGTCACATCAACTGTTTACCCAAATAATCCAGTAAGTGCCCCTTCTAAATTCACTCCTTAATAACAAGTAAACAAATAACAGGGAAAAGTAATTTGTAGGACAATATGTGGTTTATGTCCAGGTTCTCACCTTAGATGGCAATAACACGGATAGCTACTGCCTATTTAGATTTCTCACAGGGCTGTGTTACTGAAGGAGCAGATGGGACCATTTGGTAAATTATGTTTTTTATAGTCTGTACACCAACCCAGTTATTTGAAGAGAGTCCAATTTAAAGCTCCAGACTTGTCCCCTGTATGAGGCTGCAGTGGAAAAGTACTGAAAACCATGATTTATAGCCTAAAATGCTGCTGAGTCAATATAATACCACAGCCAATTATTCATAACAATAACACCATTCCCGGACTTGTTTTTTTTTTATTGTGTGGTCCAAAAATTACAGACAACTTTTTTTTTCGTTGACGTTTTAGATCAACTGTGTTTTTCTTTCCTCCCCCTGTTGTTTTTGTCTGAACACCATATCTCAAACTAACCCCTGGTCGTGTGACTGTCCAAATATCATTGTATTGTTGGGGTTTGGGTTTAATTCTGTCCTATCAGTCGAAGGATCAGATAAATAATCTGATTTGGCGGCCAGACTATCTGATTTTCTCAGTGCGTGTGGCTGCATTAACCCACAGGGGACAGAGCTCAGAGACAGCATTGATTAATTCAGCTGGGGCTCCTTCGCTCGTCTCTGGGAAAGACATACATAAATAAATAAACACAGAAACACGTCCTTCCACATAAGCATCTACCCTTTTTTACAACAGCCACTGTATCTCACATGCTGAAGTGCTAATAAAGTGTCACCATAACAATGTATGGCCACATGTGAACATATGAACACATGTATTCTCCACAATAATCCATAAAAGGATATATGAGCTGCAGCAATAAATAACAAAAGTGCAGAAATTTTATGTGACCCACCCCCCCCATTTCCTCCTCCCAACACAATCACACCCACATTCACAGAGCCCCTGCATGCCCACGGGGCTAAATCATCCATCATACCTTATCTCAATGCTCTACACAAGTACTGTACTGTTACTGAAGTGAATGCTGCTGCAATGCACCAAGACAAAATCAGGTAGTTGATTGTGAAGGAGGTTAATTGCAGTGTCATATTTTCAGAGATAAACATGCATGAATGTGGAAGAATCTGAGAAGAGATGACTGACTGACTTCACCACACACACACACACACACACACACACACACACACACACACACACACACACACACACACACACACACACACACACACCAGCAGTCCTTTTGAAGCACATGCACATACTCTCATGGGGTACCTGCCAATCATCAGACAGTGCCTTGCAGGGTTTTATGGAGAACCACTGGAGGGGTGAGAGACAGAAAGAGAGAGGAAGGGGGGGTACAAGCGGCCACACGCCAAGCTCAATGCTGACAGATAGAACTGATGCACAAAGGAAATGTAAACATGGATGATGTTGGTGTTTATTTGTGGGTATTTCTCTGTGGCATGTGGGTGTCAGGGTGTGGACATTTATATGTAATTACATATGAGCTGTCAAAGTAGAGCTTCCCATACATATGCTAAAGTAAGTGAGTGATACAGCAAGGAACCACCCACATGGAGACCATTAGGTAGATATGAGGAAACATCTACTAAATAAAAGGCACTGAATATAATTTTGAGTCAAATACATAAAACACAAACATGTTTATATGAATGGAAGCAAGACAAGGACACGCCTGCATGTCAGAGCAAAGTGATTCCCATCTGCCAGTTCTTCTGACCAAGATGGGGGATGGGTATGTGTGTGTGTGTCTGTGTGTGGGGTTGACAACTGTGCATGCAGGGTGCACCAGAAAGCAAGCGGTGCATGCGATGAATGTGTATTTTGGGTGTGTGTTCCTGTGCCTGGGTTGCGTGGTTTAAGAGCTCTGAGAAATCATGAGGTTTTTGCAAGAAATGCTGTGCGACCTGGCCACAGCTGTAAGGGAACACTGATGTAACACACAACTCTTGATGCAGTGGTGTGTTGGCTTCTCAGAGTGATACTAAAATCTAAAGAATATCCTTGTCTTCCTTGTGTCTTGTGTTTCACAATGTTGTCTTCTGTTCCTCTAGTCTATTTGTCAGTCTTAGGTGTGCAGTGTATTTCATTTGACTGACAAGAAACACATGACCCAGATTAAAAATGACCCAACAGATCAGCTTTCACAGTATTGACTGACAGAAACATCAGCCTGTATCTTGTGTCGGTCAGTCAAATAAATAATATTCACTATTGTGCAGAAGGGCTGTGTTACCTTCACTGAACATGTCGCCCTCAGTTGGAGGCAAATCCCTGTGAGGCCTACAAAGAAGAGGACTTACTATCTTTGAATATGATCTATTCTTTTCTGCTGGCCTCCTTCTGTCAGCTGTGGTAGCCTTCTATTTGCCTTTCACCTAGTTTAGAAGCCAAAAAGACTCAGTTAGTCCAGCGGCCCCATCTGTTGGAAGAAGATAAGAACTGCAGTCAGGGGTCGACAGAGTGACCTGAGCAATGGAGCTGCTGCAAAGCGGCACAGCTGTAGTAAATGGAGGAACGCTGTAAGCCTCATTTTCTGACAAATTGGTCCCCCTCTGCGTCGTCTCTCAGGGGAAGACATTGTGCTGTAACAGACATTTTTAGACGGAGGAGTCGGAGTGCCTCATTCACAAACACCTGCAGTGCTCACACCTGCAGGCGTGCACAGTCAACATACACTCAAGTGCACGGTAACCTCGACAAGCACAGAAAAAATGAACGTCGCTGCATGCACACTTGATCACTCACACACACGGTTCAGTACATTACCAGCCCTGTATACACACACACACACACACACACACACACACACACACACACACACACACACACAGTTTTCCTGCCAGTGAGTGTTTTGCTGGCGTGGCAGTAAAAGGATATCAGAGGGAAGCAGTCTCAGCAGAATCACAGGGGAGCTGCAGTGAGATGGAATAAATTTCCAATACCAAACACACTTGATCTTCAGCGTGTATGTGAATGCAGCAGGCTGTCAGAATGCAGCCTGGCTTAATGGATGCATATATGAATTCATATGGTGTGCAAACGCATGCTTGGGTATGCACAGGCCTTGTGTGCTCTACAGGCTCATCATATATCATCAGGTGCCACTGTGCAGACCAGAATGTTGCACGAAACTGGGGCGGTCGGACTAATGGACACGGAATGACTTTGGTTAGCGTGATCTGTTGTGTGGTGTCATACACAGAAACACGATAGGCTGCATAGGACGTCAAGGGTGGGGCTGGGCCATCTATCTTATCCCCTTTCATCTGCTGGATATGCAAATGCAGCTTCTGAAAAGGACAGGATATGGCAGAGAACACTGTCACCATTCTAGGAGAGAGAAACATCAACAGTGTTTTTCATATATATTCGTATGTTTTTGCTACAGTTAGACATAATCCTTCTAAATGTCCTACATTCTGTCTAGTTTATCTTTCAAGTAGCTCAGTAACACAAGATAAATACCCGGCATGCACCGTGTTCATACAAATGAACATGTAAAAAGGATGGCCATGTGAACATTCAGGAGACACACCTCAGTTTTTAGCAGCCATAACACTCAGTTATGAAATAGAGCTTTAGCTCCATCTGCTGTTTAAACTGTACAACTGCAGGCATACTACAGTGACGTTTGGAAGGCTAATAGTACTTCCACTAACTACACTTTATGTGTAATTATTCAAAATGTTTATTTTGCGTTGTAATGTGTTGGTCTGTTTGTACATTTTAATGTGTGTGTTGTTTTATATATGTTATATACAGTCTTATTGTTCTTTTGGGAGTGTTTGAGTCAAACAGAATGGACTCGAATTCATATACACATAAAAACTTTCTCCACAGACACAAGATTTTTATGACTTTTCTTTGTTAAGTTATATTTCACCATACACCAACCATTTCACAAACAGTCTGTGAACTTATGATTCCATCAAGAAAGTGTGATTGCAGTTCCTGAGATACCCGAAGACCAAAAAAACAAAAAAAAAAGCTTTTCGTAGTAATGTTACAATAAGTGCCTGAGCTGAGCTCCTTCTGTATCCTTTGACATTCCTGACCTTTTAGTTCATTATTTTACACCCTGTCAGCTGAATCAGGTAACACTGCTGCAAATAGGTCACCATAAACCCTGAAGCACACAGACACAGATAAATGTAAACAGATAGGACTTACTGAGATGTTTCATATGGAAGCAGACATGTGCACACAGCGTACGTGAATTGCTTTTGAAGCCAGTTCAAATTTTTAAAAAAGGCATAGAAGCACAATTTAATCGGAATAAGCTTTGAATGAGCTATGACAGTTGAACATCAGATCTAGCTATGCTTTTAATTTACTCTTTGTATAACTCATTTTATTCTGAGGTTCGAGCTGATGTTTAAATATTGAAAAACAAAAAAAAAAACAAAAAAACAAAAAAAAAGACCAGGTGGTAGCAGAAGAGGGGTTTACCTCCAGAGCAGATTCATGCTGATATGGTTTCCACATCGGGGTATGGTACTCCTACATTACAAAACATGTGGCTAAAAAGAAATATTGAAATGAGGCATAATCTATCATCAAGGAGTATTTCTACTCTTTAGATGAAAACCTCTATATGAGGAAGATTAATGTAGATGACTCGAGGGGCCCTCAGAGGAGGATATGTAGAAAAATAACCCACAACCTCAAGACCTCAGTTGTAAGATTAGATGAGGAGCCCTTAAAGAAGATTAGATTATTAAATTCTATTAATGGTGTTTAATTTGTCCTAAATATGAAATCATCACATCATAAGATGCAGAGTATGTGAACTGTGTTAGTGAATAAAGGAAAAATAAGCTCTGATTAGATTTAGTATGCTCATAACAAGTCTGTTCCAAGTAAAAACAGAACCTTTTCTTGGCTGTTTGTCACGAGTTCTATCATAATCCCCTGTAACTCATGAGCTCATCTTCTGGCTGCCATATTCACCTCAAATTGAACACATTGTAAGTGTACTTTAACCCTCACACTTCAGGGTTCAGATTTTGCTTAATTTGTAGATTAAGACCTTTTAACCAGTTCACTGAATGGACCTGCATGTTTGAAAAGAACCCCTGCAGTAGTAAACATGCACTCAGAACTGACTTCTGAACAGTTTGAGGAAAAAAAGCCCACCTTTAGCAAAAAGATGGCAGTCATGGTAGAAGACTTAACTGCCATGAATGAAACTAGGCCTGAGACTATGCAGTCACATTTAGTGCTGCAGAGAAATGCATTTAACTTGATCTCAACACTGAAAGTTTATGCATCCAAAAATCAGTAATTTGAGTGGTTTACATGACTATTTTAGCAGTAACTGGTCTCTTTATTCTCATCCGAGCTCTTGTAGAGTTCAATCTAGTCAATTCAACAGGTAGCTCAGTGATATTAAGTGAGGAAAAGCCATATGAGACAAGTCAGTTGATTAAGTTGTCATACCATAGTCAACCTGTTGCATTTTCTGAGTTTAATAACCTCAAAAGGTACAGTCTGATAAACACTGATATTAAAGACAAACAACAGTGATGTCGGAACACATGTGCACTTTTATTGGGATTGTTTAGTCAGTGTACAGGTTGGCCCCACCGGTCTGGCACCCCATGTTATCCCATCACTTCGAGACCCCTGCCCCACCACCCCGGGGATGAAACCTCCAATAGGGGGAAGAAGAGGTCACGATTGGGTTTTGCATAACAAAAACAAAAAAATTAACAGGACCAAGATATTTTTAAGGCTGAAAGTACAAAAAACCCAGACATAATTTACATACAAGCGATACTACAACCATGTTTAAGTATGCGCCAACCACTGGGCAGCCTTCACAGAGGCGAATACGTGTCTGAACAATGCAGTTAACATTTGGAATCATGTGTCTGAACAATGCAGTTAACAAACATTTGGAATGACTCAAAGAAAAAAAAATAACACAAAATGTACATTTTTTTAAGTCCCCAGATGCAACTGCAGTAGCTTGGGGTGCATTTTTAAACCTAGCCAAAACATTACTGTATCCTTCAATTACTGTTACCTTCAGTTACTGTATTCTCAATTACTGTATCCTTCACTTCCAGTTTTTAAAATCCTGAGTCAAGCGCCAAAAATAACTGAAGCCATGCCAATGAGTTGGTCATCTAGGCTCTGCGCCTGAGTGTGTATGAGAAATGTGTGGTGTGTGGTTGTTTTGCACAGAGCTGAAGTTGTTGGGCATTTGGTTGGGGAGGGGGAGGAGGAAAAGTCTGTTTAGAAGCATTTGCGGTGGACGATGGAGGGGCCAGACTCATCGTACTCCTGCTTGCTGATCCACATCTGCTGGAAGGTGGAAAGAGAGGCCAGGATGGAGCCTCCGATCCAGACAGAGTATTTACGCTCTGGTGGGGCAATGATCTGTAGGCAGAAGAGGCAAAAAAAATATGCATTTAGAGACCAAGAATTGCTCAAATGCTAAACATTTTACAGGATCCAATGTGCTGCAACTCAGCTCACCTTGATCTTCATGGTGGATGGGGCCAGGGCTGTGATCTCCTTCTGCATCCTGTCAGCAATGCCGGGGTACATGGTGGTACCTCCAGAAAGCACAGTGTTGGCGTACAGATCCTTACGGATGTCGACGTCGCACTTCATGATGCTGTTGTAGGTGGTCTCGTGGATTCCGCAGGACTCCATACCTGAGTACAGATACATATTTGTTAGCAGGAGAAGTGGCCACACAGAGGTTTAGGGTATTCAAGATTGATAAGACTATATATACACACACTATGCTGGGAAACATACCGAGGAAGGAAGGCTGGAAGAGGGCCTCTGGGCAACGGAACCTCTCATTGCCAATGGTGATGACCTGACCGTCGGGCAGCTCATAGCTCTTCTCCAGGGAGGAGGAGGAGGCAGCAGTGCCCATCTCCTGCTCGAAGTCCAGGGCGACGTAGCACAGCTTCTCCTTGATGTCACGCACGATTTCCCTCTCAGCTGTGGTAGTGAAGGAGTAGCCACGCTCTGTCAGGATCTTCATGAGGTAGTCTGTGAGGTCGCGACCGGCCAAGTCCAGACGCAGGATGGCGTGGGGCAGGGCGTAGCCCTCATAGATGGGCACTGTGTGGGTCACACCATCACCGGAGTCCATGACAATACCGGTGGTACGACCAGAGGCATACAGGGACAGCACAGCCTGGATGGCAACGTACATGGCGGGGGTGTTGAAGGTCTCAAACATGATCTGCAAAAGACGAAACAACAGTTTAGTATAGTCACTCATATCAAAGGGCATTAAGCAGCTGTGGTCACTGCACTCACTACATGCGTTAGAGTGAGGCTCAGAGGGAACGTTAGTAGAAAAAAGGTGCAGAAAAGTCAACATTCCTTCACACTTGTGCATGTCAGGTGTCATTAGATGCTTATCTATTGACTTTGTAAACATTTAGACACAAGTTTAGATATGCACACAGTCAAGAGACCTGTTGATGATAGATCATCTTATAGGAGAGAGGTCCTGGAGAAGAGGAGGAGGAAGGAGCATGTGAGAATAGAATTGAGAAGGAAACCCAAGAGGAAATGAGGTAACCATTGTTAGATCAATACCAATTTATACTGTTTGCCTAAACCTATGAGTTCAGCTAAAAATGTTTAGAATGGGTTGTACCTGGGTCATCTTCTCCCTGTTGGCTTTAGGGTTCAGAGGGGCTTCTGTGAGCAGGACTGGGTGCTCCTCAGGGGCAACTCTCAGCTCATTGTAGAAGGTGTGATGCCAGATCTTCTCCATGTCATCCCAGTTGGTGACAATACCGTGCTCAATGGGGTACTTCAGAGTCAGGATACCTCTCTTGCTCTGGGCTTCATCACCAACGTAGCTGTCTTTCTGGCCCATACCCACCATCACTCCCTAGACAAAGATAGCAAAAAAAAAGTGTTAATCTACATACATTAGAATGGAATTTACATATTAGAAGTGCATAGCTCTGTAAACCTAACCATCAACCCTTGCATAGAGGGTTACCATAAATTTCAGAACTTTAATAGTTCAATAGAACTGAATGTCCTTTTAGCAGGTTCAAGTAACAGATTTTGGAAATTAAATTTAAGAATTTCAGGTATAATTTTAAGTCGTTTAAATTTTTAAATTAGTACAGTATAAGAATGTGACTAATGAAAGTTAAGGGCATCACCCACCTGATGCCTGGGGCGACCGACGATGGAGGGGAAGACAGCACGTGGGGCGTCGTCTCCGGCGAATCCGGCTTTGCACATACCGGATCCGTTGTCAACAACGAGTGCGGCGATTTCATCTTCCATGGCTGAACTATTGAGGAAAGAAAAATGCGTTAATATTAGTCTCACATCCGCACACATCTGTACAACAGCGACCGTGCGACTTAAAACCTCACTTCCTGTTAACTCACTGCAGCAGTTTACAAGCTTAGCCGCTGGGTGGAGCTCGCGCCCCACATTCCGACCCAGCCAGACAAAAGGAAGTGCGCTGCATTCTGTTATTACCATATAAGGACATGGTTGGGTTTTGAGCAGCTTTGCGGCTACTGGCGCCATGGCGCGCGGCCAGAGCACAGAGGAGAACATTCGACATTATCAGACCCGGTGCCGCGCGACCACTCCCTATGGGCCACTACAGGTCCTCCATCGACCGACACTCCCAGCGGCGCACATTAAACCGCTCTACTATACTTTTAACCAACATTTACTTTAATGTCACTGCGTCACGGTTAGCCTCAGCCACTTCATTCATTGCACACCGGCATCACCACCAATTGCTCACATCATTACCACCATTTTCAACTTTTAGTCTGACTGCTGGGCGAGTACAAAAAATATATATCTGTAGTTGCATAATGAACTTATGTTGACTCATGAAAAAGGCCATAAGTCCTTGACAGTTGTTCCATTTCTTGAAAGCCACGCCTTTTCTGAGACTGGTTTTTCATTCGCCTTTGACCACTTTTCTGCGTTCAGGCTGAAAAGCCACGATTTCCTGTAAAGAAAGGTCCTCTGAAAGAAAGCCACTTGTCAATTTATGCTTTAAGCAGGCCCGGTATTCTTGATTTTCATTTACATTTAGAGTAACGTTAATAAAAGCAGTTACTAAGATAATTTAAAGAGTGGGCACGCCCATGCAGGTACTAAATACCCCCATAAGAGAATTATTAAAAATTATTCCCAACTAAAGAGGATGCTAGCATGGTGTGGCTATGCTAATATGCTAAAGTAGGTCACACCCCGCCGCATCGAGCGCACAAAGGGAGCAGCCGGGTCCAGACGACCTCAACTCAAAAGCCTCCTCTTTCCTACTTTGCCGGTAAAGAGACGCAAGCCCAGATTGAAAACCCGATGCTGTTACACAACTGGAGAAGGACAAACATAGTTGGAGTACGATCGTTAACGTAAAAGGTAATATTTAACCATAAGCCGGCTACAGAATCTAAAAGCACCTGTGAGATTGGTTTATCGATCTCCAACCACCATCACCACGATATGCACTTGAAGAGTACATGCAAGATTCAGATACCAGTGCCCATTTTGTCGAGTTTATTCAAATTTGTTCATTTAGCAGCACATAGGCATGACAGGACAAAGAACCTCGTGGTCAATGCCATATACTGAATTGAATATAATACATTTCAGAAGCAGTAATCAGAAACAACAATTATACTAGTTGTTACTTAATAAATTATGCTAATATGAGTCTTCTGTTAGTAAAGATTTAGCCATTCTTACCTTTGGGTGGGGGGCTTTTCGCTTTAAGGGAATCGGTTTCAGGCAAATGATATCCCGCACAGGCTGTGTGTGACGGCGCTCAGAGTGAATCCGTTATCTGTGGGCGCTTGTTTTTTATACCGCGTCAGCTGCCCGGCTCTAGCCATAAAAGGTAAACTTTCGGAATTGCGCCCTCTGATTGGTCCAGCGTCATACACTGGGGCACGTCGCGTGCACGCTGTGGTGCACTGACCGCTCGCGATTTGAGGGACAGAGAGAGAGAGAGAGGGAGGCGATAATAGCAAAGGATTGGAGAAAATAAAAGGGAAGGGATTGATGTTGTGAGGGCTAGCAAGCTTAATCCCTTGACAAAGTGTTTTATATACAGGTTAAAAGCCTTATATAAACTTTTATGTTTGATTATACCTTCAGTGGGCCTCATCGGTGCAACCGGACATATATGTTTCAGTAACTGGAAGGCCATAGCACCAGCCAGGACTCCTCCCAGATTAGGCCCAAGACTTCCATTCGAATACACTTCATGCCCACATTTGTCTAGAGTCATGACCGTTTGTCTTCGATTCAAGCCTATGCATGTTGCTGTGCTGTCCGTGTTGAAAACCAGCTGTAAGCTCAGCGGGAGTCACAGTCACTGCATCACCAGTTCAAACACATGACACACATAACACAAGCAGGGTGGTGGAGCTGCCCTGCCACAGGCTGGGGAATGACCACTTAATGTAGGCCACCCCCTTCCCAGTGTTCCCTGATAATCCAAGTATTGGTCTGACTGTGGTTTTTGACTACTGGGGCTCTAGCTGGTTGTTGAACTTTTTTCCTCTTGTTTTCTTTAGACACAGGTGGTGTTTTAGAGGGGAGATGACTAGCTGGCATTCAATGAAACATTAAAACCTGAGACTTAAACAGGCCTTGACCAGAGAAAATGTATTGTGATAAAAAGTAAAATATATACAATGAAAACAGATTGCAAGCTTTACACTCCTGTTTCAGCCTACACTATTTCAGTAGTGTAAGATAGGCGGAACTTTGTCCCACTCTCAAGCAAAATATAAAACACTATAATTTCTGGAGATAAACTAATAATCATCTTTGACCTCCAGTTTGAACGAGAAATATTCTTTGGTTTGCTATTTTTTCTTCATTATTAATCATGCTCTGGTGTGTTTGTTCTTTACTGTCATTCACATCATCTTTAATGCAGCCCAAATTACATATCTTTTAGAATTTGTCTGGGCTTGCATGCCAGTAAAGTTTCTATTGTTGATTTTTTTCTTTTAACCACATAAAGGATTCATAAGACACCTAACTAGTGTCATCATGAACTATGACTTGTATGCCTACTTTTCAGCTTCTTCCCTTTTCCATCTCTGTTTATTTCCCATTTCTCTGTTTCCCCCATCTTTATCTTACTCATCTATACTCCATTCATTCCTGCCCCCCACTACTCTTTAATGTCTTCATAATATATAACACATGTTGTAGTCTTGTGCATTCTTACACCATGAGTGTATACACCAGCTTACTTTTAAATCTCATTTAAAGCCATGTAAATCTCGAACTGTGGTAGCGGTGGTGCCCTATTCTTCAGTGAGAAAAGCTGCAACTTCATCTCTTCCTCCTTTGCCACTTCCTTTCCCCCTTCTCTTGAATCAACTCCTCCACATCTGTTTTTTCACATTTTCATCACTTCCGTATCTCTATTCATGCTACTAGTGGACTTTAAATGGACTTTAATAGTGTTGTCACATGCTCATATAATCCCTTTAAATTTGTACTATCTCTGAAAAAATTATAACCTTTAATACATGAAAACATAACAATGGCTTATGTGACTGCCCCCTAACCCCTACAGATTCCAAGGGGTTTGTTCTGTTACATGCATTTTTAACTCTCTGGCTTTGCTCTTGTACACAAACCATTATTCAGTGACTAAAACCATAAAATAACATGCCAACCATTCAGTCAAGACTCATACATCTAATCATGTTGAGTCAGAGCTGGGACTACATTGTGAAAGGCTTTTTACCGAGTCAACGCATACAGCATTTGCTTAGGGAAGGAAGAGTGATGGTGGATCAAAGGTCTAATGGGCCCACGTATTGATTTACAGGCGTTAAATCACAGTCAGGGTCAAATCCTAAACCGAGATTATCCTGCCCCAACATATATCAGCCTGAATTCTTTTATAACTGGTAGTAAACTCCAGACATGAGTTTTGAACTGAAACTAGAGGATTGTTTCTTCATACTGATGCTTTGATGGCGTAAACAGGGATTGGTTAGAAAATGTTTAAACTGGTTTTGAGGGAGTGCCTCTGGACGGTTCAGGTTGATAGTGCGTGTGTGAGGAAGTGATTCATTGTTTTACCTCAGGGCGAAAGACGAAAAATGTAATGGTGTGACACATTCTGTCATCCTTTAATTCCCTCTTAAAGAAGTTTGAATCAAGACATCTAAGTGGGAAAAGAAGTCAGGTTTGTTTTGTCTCACTGTGTAAATGTGTTGGTGGCTTAGATTAGCAGGACTGTGTATATACATGTGTTTATGTGTATGGCTGAGTGAAAGTGAGAGGTCTCTGGGTAAGTGGTTTGTTGTCAACACTCTGTAGTAGGAATTTCTACAAGCCAAGTGCTTGGAATACTGTCCTGGGAAGACTCCTCTCACGTATCATAACAGTGTGTGTGTGTTTACAACCTGGGTGCCAGCGCAATGCAAGTTGAACTACGGCCTTCTTGCCAAGGCCCTTAGAGCAATAAAACCACCACATGAATTTTGCTGAGGATTTTTCATGTAGACAGAAGTTTATACATAGCTACTTAAGGTGTTGTGTATAATGACTGTTACTATGAGTAGTGGTGGTCTAAATAGACCATTTGTCAAAGTAAGTGACACTTTAAGGAGAGCAACAAGTGGAAACTAGAAGTTTAAACCTGCCATTTAGAGTCAGGGAGAATTAGGGAGGGTCACTGTTACAGCTTCTGAAAATGACTGTAATTTAGTCACAAAAAAACTGTCCACTTTGACAAAAACACTTTATCTGTGCACTGGGTACATCAGTGACAGGACATTTAGTAGTTCAAGTGAGGGGATACTTGCGGTGTCAAACATGTTTTAGTCAATTGAATTGTTAAGCTATCAGCCTTTTAGTACTAAATGTTACCACCCACTTTTTTAATTTATGGGGTGAAAATCACAGAATAAAAATAGTACTGACATGGGTTAAATGTATGCAATGAAAGTGGTTCATATTCCAGTCTGTGAGGCTTCTTTTGTGACTTTCACATTTGAAGGCTCACTGCACAAACAGGTGTTGGTAGCACTGTAAGTACACAAAGTGTACTTGACAACAACACAACCATAGCAATATAATGATTCACTAGCTTATTCAAATCATGGAGCTTGTTCTTTCTTGTTTGACAGTACTTGTTCAAGAAGTACATGTACTGTCTCCAGGCCTTCAAACATGACCTGATTATCACTGAATAAATCTAACCATGAATGTATCCCCTACTGAAAAATGCAGCCAAACACTTCACAGCTGAGTCCATGTTCCATCTACTGTCATTCACCTCTCAAAGACAGTTCAATATATTAACAGGAGGATCTGTGGAGTGAACCACCAACTTTGCAGTTTATGGACATGTACTTCCTGATCCACAGCTGCCCCAATGAAACTTGAAGATGAATCGAGATATACAGTATGTACCAAGCTGCTACATTTTGAACAGGGACATAGTTGTTTGTTGATGCAAGCTCATCCACTAAATCCATTGTTAGTCTGTACATTGACTTCCGTGTAGGGGCCATAGGTTGTTTTTCAGCAAAAATCCTTATGCTCACTCCTAATTTCTTCAGTGCCTCTTCTCTGTTCCTCTTCAGTGGCAACAGCGTTCTCTTGCTAAATGGCAGCATCAAGACATGACTATCTCCCAGTACAACACAGATTCCACACAAATGTAGCTTTAGCATTATCGAACCTCAGTCACTCACAAAAGGATAGTTAATATTATCTTGGTGAACCCAGCTCAACATACTTTACAAAAAGTCATGCATATACAAAACAACAATTTGCTATGTCAATGTTTTTTGCACCTTTCGCAGCCTTGAATTAAAACTAAAATGATCCCACTGACTTCTTTTGCTTACAGGCTGACATCAGGCATTGCCATAGCCATGTGACAAGTCATTTAGTTATTCATTTACCACAGCAGCACGTGTGTTTATATACATATATGGACATGTGATTCAAAGGTCGAAGGATTTTTAATGACAACAGCTAATCATAACCGAATGCTATCTTTGTTGACGCTGCATATGTGAGTGATTCAAAGCTTTACTTATATTGAAGTGAGTGTATGTGTGAGCTGAAGGTCAAAAGCAGCCTTGACTTTTCACTGACTTCCTCCCAGCCTTGTCTTCTCCGTAATAGCAAACAATTCATTTTCAGGGCAGGTGGAGTCCAAGCAAACATTTAACCTTTCAAATGTTTACCAGGGGGTTGGAGCTTGTGATGCTATCAGTTCAGGTTTTTCTCTTCAAGTAAAGTAACTAAAACATCAAAAGCAACTGGTGAGGAGCAGCAACACACAAGAAACAGCCACTCCCTGTGTAACTAAAGCCATCCCACCATGACTTCCTGTTCCTTTAAAGAGTGAAGATGCCGCAAGTTTCTTGCTACTCTCAACTTAAGATGGCTACATCCTCTCCACTCTATCTCCATTTACAATGTCTTGTCTTCATCTTACCTTTCCTGTTGTTATTCATGTTGAGGGAATTTGATATTCAATATGTATGGAAGGGGTATTTTGGTGTGTGAATGGGTGTGTGTTTGTGGGGGAGGGGAAGGTAACCATGAAAGGCCTGGTAAAACTGGCCATAGGGGGTGGACATGAATACTACTTCTATTATCCCCGCACACACAGAACAACATCTGCTGCCTTTCCTCGAACTGCTTCTAGAGTGCAAAGATTGCAGCTCAATACAAAAAACATTAGTTGCAATTAGCCTTGAGTGAAGCTGAAACTTAAGGCTTGGAAGTACAGACGTTCACAGAAGAAGGAGCAATGATGGTGAGATGAGAACAAGAGGTAGACGGGAAGTGATGATGATGCACAATGTTTTGTGTCATCTTGGAAATGACTGGGTTATGTCAGTCATTCACTCAAGTGCCATTCTTGCATCATTGCATAGCTAAACATGGGTGTAAGAGCATGTAGTAAGAGGGGTCAAGGGGTCGATGAACGCAGTAATTTTGGGATTTTTGTCCGTGGATGTACAGTCTAGTAGTTTAGAAATATCTTTTACTGAATGGCACTAAAGCTGTGCAGTTTCTTTCTTTCTTTCTTACACTCCACTAGTAGCATGTTGAGCAGGCATTATTTCCATCCCCTCGTTGCTCCACACAAAGTGACCAGCTGACCAATTGTTTGCCATCTGTGACTTGGTCATAGTTTTCAGACAGGGGAAACCCTATTCACTACTCGTCCCTCAGCCCCTTCCTGCCCTCCCTCCCTCTCTGCTCTAAGTCGGTGATAAAGCTCATAGATTGGTTGTCTGCAGCGTCATTGATCCGCGGGTCGCCGTGGTGACAGTCTTGACTCCAAGGCACGGGCCAGTTACCAGCTGTGTGTGTGTGTCTTGTGTGTGCCTGCCAGCTGGCTTATTCGTGCTCCGATTGGATTAGCTTCCCATTTACGGCCCAAATGGATCCTTAACTCCAACCCCCACTTCTTAAGACACACACACACACATACACACACATACACACACAAACACACATATGCACACAGTTTGCTATGTCCCATCATGAGATCCAGAGTATCTAATGTCATTTATCAGTCCATGAAACTGCGTTTTCAGGACATGTAAATTTATCAGTTTGTTTGACCCAAATCAAGTAACGTAGTGCAGATTACAAAGCACATGTTACTGTGACGACATGAACACATTTCAGTTAACTTACACACTTGGCACTTTTTCTTTTATATCTGTGTCACAGCTTGTTCTGATCTTGCTCCAGCTACTGGCGTCGCTCTAAGACAAATTCAGTTTGTTAGTGCTGGCTAAACACAAATGCAAAATGTGTTCAGCTAATAATAATAATCGATCAAAGTCCAAAGCGGCATTGTTTGAAAATGGTGCGAAGGACAAGAGTTTTATGGCTGAATCTGATCAAGAGCTTGAAGTGTATAACCCATTTTGCAGGGTTGGTCTTTTGTTAGACAAAGGGCATTTTTCTCTAAGGGCTGAACTAATGGAATAACCACATGCTGCACTTAAGGCTGTGTGGCTTCTTTGAATGGTGTTTCTCATGAAAATACACCAGGCCCTGTGTGCTCATTTCTTTTCTTCCTCTTCCTGCTGTTCTCACCTCACTTCCTTGTGGTGTTCTGTCATCTTATTGGTCTACAGAAGAGGCTGAGGTGGCTATTTAAGGCTATAAGATGCAAAACGGGTCATCTTTAATGGAGAAATGTCAAAGGATGTATCTGTGTTGGATTATTGACATCATCACCATTGCAAACAAGCAAGAATGCATGATCATGAGAGAAATGTCTACGGCTTTGGTTAAGAAGACTGGAAGACTTACACACACACGCACACACACACACACACACACACACACACACACTTCTTATTCACCCCCTGCATGGTGGTGAACCCAGGGAGGCTTATCTGTCCTCTGCCATCTGTCTCTGTCTATGGGAGGGATCCTCTTCCCAGATTGTTATTTGATTGGCTAGTTTAGACATCAAGCTTCTGACTGGCCCCAGCCCCATATTGTACACTTATACTTCCTGATCTTCCGTATTCCATCACTGCCTCCTCATCTGTAAGCGATGGAACGCAGCAAGAGAGAGAGAGAGAGAGAGAGAGAGAGAGAGAGAGAGGTCAACCACCTCCACACGCCCATGCACTTTAGTCTGCAGTCCTTGGTTGTCAGCTCTGTGTGGACATTTCTTATATAACATTACAGCCTTCCTCCTCTGTTTTTTGTTTTCTAATATTCTTTTGTCATTTTGTAATTCTCTATTACCATCTTCCTCTCTGTCTTCGTATGATTGCCCTAATACTGTCAGAATGTGGTAAAAGTGTTGAAAACATAAGACTCTTTAGGACTTTTAGCATTTCTTCACATCCTCTTCTTAGCTCCCTCTTCCTCTCTCCTCTCCTCTTCTCTGCATAGTAACTGAGAGCACCCCCCCCACACCCATTTTCCACAAAAACAACTCCAGTGCTGCAGCGTGCACCCCAGTGCCCCCTGAATTGCTGAGTAAAGTTTGCATGCGTGTGCTGTTGCTTTTTGCTTTGTTGCATTGTGACACCTCTCTCTTTTTTTGTTTTGAGCCAGCGGGCACCATTGTGTGTGTGTGTGTGTGTGTGTGTGTATGCACTACATATTGTTTTGTATAGTGCGATGGTGCTGTTCATTTCTGTTTGCAGTTCCCACCCTTCTCTTCTATCACACTCGCCGTTTGAATGAGCTGCCTGCTCTGCTCTGATTGGCTGCTGGTGGCTGCCATATAAGGACATAGGCCAGCAGTGGGGGAGGCAGGAAGTGGGGTAAAAGGAAGTGGATAGCCGGTTTGTAGAGACTAGCATCAGAATGTGCAGCCTAAAGAGGATTTATAAGAAACTGCCACACCTTTTCTTCATTCCATTTGTTTTTTCATTTACACCATTTCTTAATTTAGAAACAAAATTCTCTTCCTTTTCCCTGCTACAGTTTCTTCTTCACTCATCTCTACTGCTTGTCTTTTTCTTTTTCTTTTGTAGCATTTTTTTTTAACCAATTAACACATTCAGAAACGTGCCACACTCACTCATTGGTGGTACCTGCTGTACTTAAGAGTGCTCCAAGTGTGTGACTGGAAGCCCCTTAATCACTCATGGCAGCGATCTTTCAGCTTAATGCAACAAACACTGGCTTTACTCAACATCCGAGGGTCGGGCAAAGTCCACTCAGAGCTATGCAGCAGCAGTACACGGTGCTGTTGTGCAGCAAAATGTTATATGACTATGATGTAATGTGTTACTGTGAACAAGGAGGGAGAGATCTCTGTTCATTAGAACCAGGCTGCAGATAAACACACACACACACACACACACACACACACACACACACACACACATAGACTTTTAGAGAATTCATAACTACAAACGTACATGTACATTTGGGGTACATTTAGGAGCCAATTCCTGTGTGATTTGAAGCAACAAGTTTTAATTTTGTAAAAGTAATCTATCCAATTACTTTAAAACTCAGATATTTGGTCTATGATACAGTTAACAGTAAACAAATTGGTTGCTTTATTATCTTTGACATAGCATAGCCGCTGAATACACAACAAACTATGCTGCCAACAGTAAAAAGCTGACTCTTGTGATTGACAAACAGGCTTGTGAGTTTGTGACGTCAGCATAGGTCACAAACAGAAACAGACTTACAGATACACTATTGGAACAGTACTGTTTATTGTAGTTATAATAAACCTGCTCAAGGGCTTACAGTGGGGTTTCATGAAAATGATGTGTACCACATTGTATGGTTTCATTGAACACCTATTGGACTTATATATTAATTAGACGATCATCAAAAGTACAAATGAAGGACTATCTTTGGCAAAAACAGTGTCTATAAACATTGGAATATTACAGTTTTGTACCAGAGGCTTAAACGTATTGTATTATGCGGAAAAGTAATATACATGTCATCAAAAGATTTGCTCTGTTTAAATAAACTACAGGCCTGTAAGTTTTTTGTATTCACTATAAAATACCTAAAAAAAATGATTAAGAAAGAGCATTTAGAGCCTAAGCATACATATTTAGCACAGTATGGAAAAATAAAAAAGGAAAGCAATAATATTAATAGTTCCTGTAACTCATATTCCACTGTAGACAGTATGAACATAACACATTTCATGCATTTCAAGTAATTCAACTTCCTGATGTCACATGATTAACATCCCATGATACACTAAGGTTTTAAGTGTCTTCTATTGTGCCCTGATGAAGACTGTGTAGTTGAAAAACATTAGCGATGGTGTCCCTATAGGTAATATAGGATGCTTAGTTTTGTATCTGAATACCTCAGACTTGTTTTCAGCTGTTGTACTTTGCATTACATACTTCTTCATCCATCCATCCATCCATCCATCCATCCATCCATCCATCCATCCATCCATCCATCCATCCATCCATCCATCCAGGCACCTGATTCCTATATATAAATCTACATTTTCTGCTTTTGACCCACTGATGTGTATTAAAAGTTTTTTCTTTCATATTTCATGTTTTCTCAAGTCAATATCATTTCAGTTGTGAATATATTAGACATCCATTCCTTTCATTCAAGCCTGCATCAAATTGCAATTGTAAGGATAGCCATGCTGTGAGTAAAGATGAGATGCTTTTGCAAACATAGAAATCTATATTTGAGCCTCATCCTGTCAGGAAAGGAATTACAATGAGATCACCTGGACTGTGCGCCACTGTTATTACATGTCATCAAGTGACATTTGGAATTATTGATTATACACCATGTAGAAGGCAAATTATTACATATAATAATCATAGAATACCTGGGAACATTTTTTTTTTCACTCGTTTGCAGAATGAAGCCCAAATATGGTCTTAAGATGCCTTATATTGCTATTTCCTCTCATTTGTGATCTGATTGTTTAGTGCTAATAATAGTCATGATTTACAACCCTCTCTTGGTGAGCATGTATCCTGCCGAGGTGTCCAATTGAAGCTTGAAATCTAATGACCACATAATTATTTTTTTTTTTACCTCCATTTGCCTGTAAATCTCTAGTTGTGTGTGTACTATTGTGATTGCAGTGTCATGTGATGTAATGCAGCTTTTGGTTAGAAAATCACAGGCTGTCTGATCCTAATTGTACCTGTGAAATGGCTGTGCCAAAGAAGAGACAGATGTCAACGCTGCCAGTCTATTTTCCCAATCCCCTTCCTCCTCTTTGTCTCTGTTTGTGGGGTTTGTTTATACTTGAATTGGCAGGAGTGTGTGAGGTGGAGGTGTTGGGGGGTGCATTCTTCATTTGTGTGTGTGTATGTCTGTAATTGCTGACCTGGGTGTGTATTAGTGAGGCTGCACCCTCCTGGTTAACACTGACGTCCATAAAAGGAGATCTTTATGTTTGTCACATGACAACAATCTGAGGAATGTAAGACTAAGTCACATGGGACGCCGTTGCAAGGAAATCAGCTTCACCCCCCCTGGGCTGTGAAATTAGGAGTGTGTGTTTGTGTGATTGTGTTTGTCATATTAGGTGTATGTTTCGATTTGAATGTGTTTTCTATGTATAGATCATTCAGGTATCACATGGCCTTTTTATGTGATATCTTTGTACCTTTTTGTGTCTTGCTTTGAATGACTGTATTTGTGTGTTTCAGGTTGTTTGTGATTATAGGGAGATTTCACAGCTCAAGAGATTTCACTTCTCTTGTCACTTGTGTTTCAGTTACTGAAAAATGCAGAGGAGGACGTTCCAGTTTCCTTTGCAGTCAGATGAAAACACCAGCGTATTTGTGTGACGATGGGTTTTGTGGTTCAATTCTGTGAGTATTGAAAAGTTCAGTCCATTCAAAGAACTCTAATAAACAGCAAGTCCGACATGCGTTTCACTTTCATTAGTGAGCAAGAAGCTTGAACAAGTTGTATCAATTACAGGCTCCTGAATTATGCAAAACATCAAAGTAAAAGCCCCTGCATCCTGTTCTACAATATCGCCTTTCTCGTACCACTAAAATACATGGAAGTAGACTGTGTGCTTCTAGAAATACTATATACATGTGTAATATAAAGAAGGAGAAATGAAATTTGCACTTCCTATGCCTCCTACAGCTGTAGCCTCTGTGTGGGCTGCTTGGTGCTGCCTCCTGCAGCGGCCAAATGTCGACTGGAACCACAAGTTTGTCACTTTTTTTCAGTGCACACACAGACTTCCTCTCTGTTCACTATAAGCAGGGCACCATATAAGGATAACAGCAGGTACAGACAATGGACACCGCCTTTACTCATTATCAGACCTTGAATTAGAGGAGCAGTAGAAAAAAAAACACAAATTGAGGCTCCATCTTTCAGTCAACTTACATGTTAGTCAGAAGGACAGGAAAGTTTGGACAAACGCCTGGTGAATTGCTTTTAGTCATCATCAGTGTACAGTCTGTTTTTTCCAAACTGGATCAACAACCTGGGAGAGTTCCTGTTTTTAGTTGCATTTAAATTTTCCAGAATTTAGCATTTTACATCTCAGAGTTGCATAACTGTTCAACTCTTGTTTGCCCACAGTGTTTTAAAACCACAAAAGCCATCATTCTGATGCTAGTATAATTATGAGGTCGTTGTGGGCAGAGTTGGCAAAAAATTCAAACAGAAGTAGAAGTAGTAGTATTGACACTTATGTAAAAAAGGACACTGGTAAATGTAAAAGTGTTGATTCAACTTCCTCACTGCAGTAATAGGGAAAATGACCTCACTGTATAAAAGTAAAAAGTAGCCCTTTCTCTCAGTTGTTTCTGTGTAAAATGACCTGAACCTGACATCACATTAATATAAGGTGAAAGCTATAAAACTATTGTAACTTCAAGTAAAATAAAATAGAATAAAATGTGTTTAAAAAGTAATATAATGTGCAATGTCAGCAGCAGAACTCAAAGCATTACGATGCCTTTTCTCTGTCATCCAGTTATTATTCACTGTGTTACATAAGGACTCATAAGCAAAATGACCAAAATGGTATTAAATCAGGTAGGTTATTGTCTTGACATGTCTTTAAGTCATTTTTGTGTGGTTACATTTTGCTGACTCTTGCTACACCTTTAACATTAGCCACTTTTACACAGAGATCGTGGTGATCCCACCTTTTTTCCACCATTGACAGATTTCCACAGCCAAGCCAAAGGAGTAACAGAGGTGAGACAGGCTGGACTTTTACACAGCGGACCTGCTTTCCGGAATCAAAGGGGCGGTGATGCAGCGCAGTGTATAGTGTGACGTATAACTTACATGTTGGAAATACCCCTAGCATAGCGGTATTGCTAATATCTCCAGAGTCGGCCTGTCTTCCACCGTTCCACAAATGTTAGCATGGATAGTGTCCTCCGCCTGAAGTGACAACAGCTCACAGATCTCGGCGTCTCCCCAGTTCAGTGTCTTTCTGGTCACGTTGATATGTTTGTTTACTGTACACACCCAACGCTCATTTTTAAATCCCCCCGGTATGGGGTTCACACATGCAATACGTCATCAAAATGACACCTTGGTTGCAGAACAAGAGGTGTTCCTTTTAGATAGCGTTTTGGAATCATGACTCCACCTTTATCACGGCTCTGTTACTACCTCCAGAGGCGTTACAAAGCCACGAAAAAGGTGGGACCAAATGATCCCACCATTTTGTTTCCACAGACATCGTTCCAGAATAAAGGCGAAATATTCCCGTAACAGAAGTGCTGTGTAAAAGGAGGTAATGTTTTCTCCTTTTTATGTGTCGTGTCGTCTCACATCTTCTATGTCATTTTCAACTTGTTTAGATTCATTACATCATATTGCATCTTTTATGTTTTTTTTCTCTTGTTATGTGTTATTACATCCTTATGTTGTTTTTGTAGTGTTACATCTGTTACATTGTTTTCTTATTATTATTTTTTGTTATTTTTTCTACATCTTGTTCCGTCTTTGTGTCATTTTAATCTTGATACACTGTGCTAAAATAAGAAGTATTTTGTTTTATCTTTTTGTTGTTTTGGTCTTATGTTGTTATGTTTTGTTACATATTACATTTTTGTTGTTCCTACATGTTACTTTAAATTCTTTACATTGTTTTCTCCTTGTTACTTTTCATTAGATCTTGTCACATCCTCTGCCATCATTTTCATCATGTTGTTTTTGTTTGTTTGTTTGTTTGTTTGTTTTTACATGTTGTTGAGTCTTCACATAATTTTTTTGTTTTATTACATCCAGTACATTTTTTTTCACTTTTTTGTTTTGGTCTTGTCTTGCTGCTTTTTTTTTTTTTTTTTTTTTCCAAATTTTATGTCATTTTCATGTTTGTTATACATACTTTTTGTGACTTTTATGTGCACCAATGAATACAACAAGTGATTATATTTTTTATGTGCTCTTACTCCATCCATTTAGTTTGAAATTGGTCTTCAGGTGGTGAAGATGCACAATACTGCAAAAATTAAATAAATAAATAAATAAATAAATAAATGAATGAATAATAATCAATGTGTTTCATCCATGCATTAAAACTAAAATAATAGGCATTGTTTAAGATCTACAAGAGTAGAAAGCACAGATATTAGGGTTGAAATGTAGGTAAGGCATCTTAATAAAAATACATTTTAAGTAAAGTATTCTGCAGGTGTACAGCAGTGAAGTATTTGTAATCTGTCACCTCCCAGCTCTGGCTGTAAAATTAGTTCATTTCAAGGTATTTCTTTTTTCTCTGACCTCTGTCCTTTTATGCTCTAAGGAATGTGCTGCTCTGCTCTATTATACAGGATATTAGTTAACGATTTCTAATTCAGGCATTTGTCATTCCAAGGCAGTTTGTTTCTATGTGCATGGCCTCTGCCACCACTGACTCAGCTCCTCAGTACATTCCCACCACCTCACCTCTTTTGATAATCAGCTGAGAGAGAAATCGACAGAGCGAGAAAAGGGAGGAGGATACTGTGGAAGAGTAAAGGAGAATGGACACAGAAACTGTGACTGAATTGAGAAAGAGCACTTTAAAAGCCTGACTAAGACAAAAAGAGGATAGACAGGGATATACGGTGAAGGAATCCGTGACCCTTTTGTGACTCAGGAGTTGCTCTTTCCCATCACAGCCCCTCCTCCTCATCCTCCCATCTCCAAGCCCATCCTCCCTCACCCACCAATTCGACACACACATCCAGAGCAAACAGGGGGTGATGTAATGGCCACTGGTCCTCCTTAAGACAGGGGTTAGACTCCTCCTCTCTCCTCATCCTTTCCTTTTTCCCCTCTCGGATGCACTCCCTCCATACTGATTCATATTGTCTCCTAGTCTGTGGTATGTTTCGTTGGCAGTGCAATTAAACTGCACCATCTGTGTGTGTGTGGCTGTGTCAGGCTGGGTTAACAAGACTGTTTGGCAGTGTGTCCACATACAACACCCCTCCCTCCCGGCTTTCCTCCCTCAGACCTTCCCTTCTCCCTCGGCATTGTTACATTGACCAAGACATTTGCACAATGCTGTGGCCTAGTTACATTCCTGTTTCCCCCTCTTCTGTGCATGTACTGTATTCTCTTCCTGTTAAGGGGTTAAAGTGGAAATGCTTTTTTTTTTTAAAGCATGGTGTGTTAAAGGAACAAAGAACTGGCTCAAGGTGTTTTTAATGAAAGAGAAGAGGAAAAGGGAAGAGGTTAAGAGGAATAAAAACATCGAGCCACACATATAAGAGGATGTTTATGTGTCTGTGTGCATGAGTGTTCATATATATCGAATCATGTGGGATTCCCTGAGCAGTAGAATGCAGTCAAACCCTGAAATGTAGGTCAAGAGGCACAGACATTTTTTGCACAGTTACATAAGCGCACACACATTCATATAGTATTTGCACAAATGTGTAACAATATCCTGCATGTCTGGATATGCAGTGTAAACCTGTGAGCGTGCTGATGTGCATGGAATACATCCAGTATAAGCAACTGCAAAACCACTTTATGAAACCTTACAGCTATTGTATCTTAGTGCATGGATCATTCATAGAAAAGTGTGTGTTTATGGGTGTGTGTAGTAGAACTGAGAAACTTAAGCTTTTACAGGTTGATAAAGTGCTGCACACTGATTGGCTGAAGGCTGCAGGTAATCACCTGAACTGGATCGCCTTTTAAGGACACTCATGGTCACAGACCTGCTGTAAATACCTCTACATCTCCTCCGGATAACCCTGCCTCTGTCTCTTTAATCTCTTTGGTTTCTTTATCTCTTTTTCATCTATTTCTTTACTTCTACAATATCTCCTCATCCTCTCTATGTGTTGTTTACCCCCCTCTGTGCTGCAAAAGGCTTATGAGACAATAGAAAGTGGAGTCAGTGAAGAGGAAAGCGAAGAGGAAATAGAGATGAGGGATAGAGAGTGGGGAGTTACGCCTTTCTTGGCTCATCTGATTGTAAGCTGATAACCTGGAACGTACTACCAAGCTGTTACATAAGGGATAGGAGCCACCCTGAGAGACTTTGTGCATGTGTGTGTGTCTGAGTGTGTATGTCCAGTTTGCCTCTTGTTATTTTCAGTTTCTTTGGTAACACAGATAAGTGGGTTAGACACACTGTGTTCTTTTTTTATTACAAAAGAATTTGCTTTTATCTGGTGTATTTGTGTGCATGTGTTGAGATCACATTGTTGATGAGGGGAACATGGTGACAGTATTTGCTTGAATTCTTTTCCTTATGAACTCTGTTTCGCAACATTTCACCACACATAAAAGCGTGAGTTGTTTGTCCAAGCTGACATTACAGCGCAAAGCACCCAATTCAGTCATGTGGTGGAAAAACGCAGAAAACACAATTGTATCATTTCAGAAATAAAGCAGTAGAACACGAAATGAATGAGCCATGGTTCACATAAATCATTAAAAGTAAACCTTGTATCTGGAAAACACCCACATTGTATCATCTCCTTAAAAGCATCACTCTGAAGGGATTTGTTTCATTTTCAATGGTTTCTACTTGAGTAAAGCGAGAGTTATTGCAATACATATTTACTGGAAAAACAAGAAGGTTAAAAATAACATTAAAATGCAATACAGTACAGCACTTATTGACTCATAATGGAGAGGGAAGTTTACATTTCTTTGTTGATTTAATGATTTTTCTCTTGTTCTTGAAGAAAACTTTTAAAGTGTGTGAATTATGAGTCCTCCCCAAAGACTGTAAAACTCTAATAAATCTCCTTCTGAGAATAGCACTGTGGTTACACAAAAATACACACTGAAACACAAATTATGTAGACATAAGCAATATTTCTTAGACAAAATTCTGAATGAAAAAGTAAAAAAAAAAAAGAAAAAAAAAAGAACTGTAGACGGAATCTGTTAGAAGTCTTCTTAGACCATTTCCAGAAACAAATCTCTTCCTCCTTTGAACATGGACGTTTCATTACATGTTATGACAGGACAATAATTTAAACTTACCATAAATATGTCACATGTCTGGGCTTTAATCCAGAGTAACTTACCCTGCAGCTATTTTGCAGCAGATGAAGTCCTGCAAAACCAGCCAGACTTGTTCAACTGTCAAATGAAGTTGGGTCTTCTTTCCTGTTTCAGTAATTTGTGTCTCATACAAATGAAGGGTTACACTGTTACCATGTATGAAAGGTTAAGTAACACAATCTTAGAGGTGAATGAGTTCGTTGTAGAAACCCCCCCCAACAAAAAACACTGAATAAATCCCACTGATAAATAAACAAAAATAAATTCTATGTATAACGTATACACATATGATTCATGTCTATCATCAAGAGACTAATACAGTGTCTGTCGATTCCCTGGGCCTGAACCTGTGTAGCTCCCTGCTTCACCCACAAGGGCAAGCAATGTTTAAGATGACCATCTGTGACAGATGTTAATGATCCTTGTGTGTGTGTGTGTGTGTGTGTGTGTGTTGACTGAGGAATAGCATGGCTTGTGTGTCAGCAGATGGTGTGTGTCTGTCACACACATGCTCTTTTCCATTAACAGTTCTCAATCATCTATTATTCATCACATGAGATTAAAACCAATTCTTAAAAATACTGTACAACAAGACAAATTGATTAATACAACCTAACATGACCCAGCTAGTCAGACTTCACCAATAAGCTGATGTTTATGGTTGTGTGTGTGCGTGCGTGTGTGTGTGTGTGTGTGTGTGTGTGTGTGCATGCGTGTGAACTATATGAATGTGGGTGTGTATCCAAAATGAAAAAGAAACAGAACAGCTAAATCTTTCAGGGGTGTGTGTAATAAGAGTCCAGTAGAGAACAGCTGGTGTTTGTGCTTTGCAATGTGTGTGTGTGTGTGTGTGTGTGTGTGTGTGTGTGTGTGTGTGCGTGCAAGGCCACAGAGGCTCTTTAAGGGGCCTCCAAATCTTTGTCGCATGAGGGCCTATCATTAGCATCTAAAACTCCTGATTGTCCACGAAAAGAAAGACGATGAGATGAAAAGCTGAGGGGAGAAGAAGGGACACAGAGAAGATACTAGGGTGGAGTGGGAGGGGGATGGTGTGGGGTGGAGGTGGGGAACGGGACTCAGGGGAAACAACAGGAAAGTGTTAACGATGACCAGCAACACCTGCCAACTCCACCTAATCTACACTTCATGTGCCTTTGTGTGGGGTTCTGTTTTACTGTGGATCCACATGTGAAGCTCTGCAGGCGTGTGAGCATGAAATCGATTCAAAAGGAGGTGGGTGATGTGTCTGATGTAGTTTGGTGCAGCTGCCAGTGGGTGGAGCTACAGAGCTCCTTAAGTGATGATCACACACAGGACTGTATTCAAGACCTGGAAGCACACTGTCTACTACATAAAAAAGACATGTAACAGGTTTATAAGTTGTTCCTGACACTTTTAAAGTCCACAAATATCAACCTACACATAGAAACAACTCGTGTGGTTTTCTAATTTAAGTCAATGTTTAAAACTGTTCTAATATTTTAATATTATCAATAGATCAGGTGAATGTGTCTAATCTGAACCTGCTGTTAATGTGACAAACCCACACAGAATCATCAGCTCCTGTAATATCTAACTTTGGACATTTACTTTATTTGTTTAGGTAATAGAGACAAAGATAATGAACATTAATACAAAATATAAAATATATCATAGTAACCAAGCATTCTGGGTTTTAGCAAAATTTCTCACTTACATAGTCATTCATCCATAATAAAAACACAATACAAGTGCAACATGAGCATTTCATGAGTAGTGGTGGATTGACATTGATAAGCAGAAAAAAACATGATGGAGACTGATTAATTTCAGAAGATCTATCAAACTTTATGGTCCAGCTTTCACATGTTACAACATGATGCAACACTTCCAGGTGATTATATATCTCAACAGACACCCGGAAGACATATACTGAAATAAATGCATGTGAAACACAGCAGCAGGTTCAGAAATGAGTATTAGACTGGCAACGTTCAAGCTTGTCAATATGGAAATATTAACTGCATAATTAGAGACATCTAAATGGTTAAGTATAATTTGTAAAGTAACTAATCATATCATGTGCATAAACTTATCCCAAATACAAATTAAATGTATTAGTTTAACCTTAAAAAAAAAAAAAGATAGTGACAGACAGATACAGTACTGTAGAAAAGTCTTAGGCCACCTTTACCAGGGTGTTTGCATGGTTGAAATGAGCATACATACATACATACATACATACATACATACATACATATACATGTAAGAAGAAAATACAGGAAATACATGCACAGACTTAAAAGGCAAGCAAAGGTTAAAGGCACCATTTAGTGTGACCCCTGACCCCATGACAAGAAACAGCACAAACTGTTAGGAACATCTGACATGTGGAATGAAATCTGGTATAAAACATCAGAAAATTAATGAAATAAATTTCATATCGTCTGAATAAAAGGATTAAAGACATGATAAGTTCAAAGGAAGGTCATACTGAACACTAATACTTTGGTTTATAGAAGCTGTTCTTTCTCTGAAACTTCTGTTTTTACTGCTGTACATACATCCCATGTATCCAGATTGTATCGTAATATAGACACTGAGAGATGGATTTGTGTGGTAATGTCACTTTCCTAAACTGACAAACCTAATGTCGGTTTGAAGCTACTGCACAGTAAAGTATGACACATGGAAATCCAGAAAGGATCAAATACATTGTGCACCATTTGAAGCTGAATGTGATCACAGATCTGGTTTGTCTTAAGCCATTTAGCCACTAAAGAGCCAGATAATTCCTTCAGAGGTTACTGCAGCTTAAAAACAGAGCTGCAGGAGTGTAAGTATTAGACTGGTTAATTTGGCATTAGAGATGAACTACAGGACATGAGGATAAATGCTCAGTGGGTGGAATGTATGAAGAGTGTTTAGTTAAATGTGCAGTGCAGCGCCTGTCTTCTATAGTGTTTACAGCTCACTGTGCATTCTGGATTGGAGCTTTAAACAGAAGTGTCATAAGTACACACTTAACTTGATTGTAGTAGACAGAAAGATACTTATTCATTCATTCATTCATTCATTCATCTTCAAAACTGCTTAGTCCCCGAGAAGTTTGTGGGGGTGCTGGAGCCTATCCCAGTCACCTATGGGTGAAGGCAGGGTTCATTCTAGACGTGTCGCCAGTTCATCGCAGGACTGACCTAAAGAGACGAACAACTAAGCACTCTCACATTCACACCTATGGACATTGCAGATTAACCAGTTAACCTATTAATGAATGTCTTTGGATGGTGGGAGGAAGCCAGAGTACCCAGAGAGAACCCACGCAAACACACAAAAAGCCGCCCCCCCCCCCCCATTGGCCGATGATTGAAATCAAACCCATTGAACAGTGTTGCCCATAAAGATATTTACTGAAGATACTTATGTAAGAACAGTAAGGCAAGGCAAGTTTATTTGTGTAGCACATTTCAGCAACAAGGCAATTCAAGGTGCTTCACACAGGACATTGAAATACAATGACAGGGGAAAATGAAACACATTTAAAACATTATAAAAGAAAAAAGGTGATTAAAAACAGCAAGGAAGAAAACAACACATAAAACCCAAAAATATAAAAACACACACATATTAAAGTAAGAGTAGCAGTGCAGAGTTTCGAAAGAGAATATAAAGTTTAAAAAGTAAAAAGCCTTTTAGTCAAAGGCCGCAGTGAACAGGTGAGTCTTTAACCTTGACTTAAAAGAACTCAGACTCTCAGCAGACCTGATATTTTCTGGTAGTTTGTTCCAGATATACAGAGCATAGGACATGAATGCTGATTCTCCATGTTTAGTTCTGACTTTTGGAACACAGAGCAGACCTGCACCAGATGACCTGAGTGGTCTGTATGGTTCATGCTGGACTAGAAAGTTTCTGACGTATTTTGGGCCTAAACCATTCAGTGCTTTATATGCTAGCAAGAGAATTTTAAAGTCTATTCTCTGAGAGACAGGGAGCCAGTGTAGAGACTTCAGAACTGGACTGATGTGGTCCACTCTCTTGGTCTTAGTGAGGACTGGAGCAGCAGCATTCTGGATCAGCTGCAGTTGTCTGATAGACTTTTTAGGCAGACCAGAGAAGATACTGTTACAGTAGTCAACTCGACTAAAGATAAATGCATGGAAAAAGTAAAAGTAGAAGTACCTACTCAACATCTTTAGTACAATAAAAGTGACAGTACAGGCTCTGAAATATATTCAGAGTAAAAGTAACTTCGTGTTGTTATGTGTTTCATGTCGTATTTTTTATCTTGTTGAGTCTTTTACGTCATGTTAAATAAGAACTCAGACTGCATTCAGTTTTGCTCTTTTTATTCAATGTTTTAAGTAACTTGAACAAAATAAGCACCAAATCACAGAATCTCAGATTAAATGTGTATTTTCATTATCATTATTATTTAATATCTTGTTGCATGTTTCAAAGTTGCATAATTTATTATTGACTTCACACTGTTTCTGTCTCATTTCATCTTTTGTGTCATTTTTATCTTATATATTTTATGTCATTCTCAACTTTCTGTCTTGCTATGTTTGCTGTGTATGATGTGCACCAATGGAGACACCAAGGGATGATGGGATTGATGTTGGAAAGGCACGCACTGGTATCAGATAAATTATTGATAATTCTCCCAAATGTAAAACTAAAGGAAAGAGACTGTGGTAGAAATGTAGAGCGTAGAAATATACGTTACAAATAAAAAGTTCAGTTTTAAAATATACTCAAGTAAAGTACAGATATTTGAAACGTCTTCTACCAACAAACCTTTTGGTATTTCCCACCTTTTGCTTTAAGATTTAGCTTGAAATAAACAGAAAAAACCTAAATGGGCCCATTTATTAAGTATTCTCCAATGATATACTGTAGTTCAAAGGGAACAGCTCCATTACCTATTAGAGATGATGAAAAAGTAGAAGGAAACACTGTGCAGCTGTTCACTGCCACGATGATCAAACAAGTTGTTAAAAAAAGGAAGGAAACAGGGAAGGAAGGAGGGATATTCAGACCAATGACAAACAGTAACACCGTTCATTCATTCATAAGGACAGGATGTGATGTCACAGCCCTTGCTGAGAGGCAGGAAGGGGTATTTTTAGTGACGTCCTGATCAAGTTTCCCTGTAGTCAGTGCTGGAGGCGCCAATCAGATCACATACACACACACATGCATGCATGCACACACACACACACACGCACGCACGCACGCACGCATGCGCACACACACACAACAGTAGGCTGCAGTCTTATGACCTTGAGATGGAAATCAGCATCTTGTTTCATCTCCTCCAAAACCAGAGTGTCAGCTGTGGTGGGAGTTGAGCATGAGATGATGCGACAGTTGCAGCCACACACACACACACACACACGCACACACACACACACACACACACACACACACACACAAACACGATAGTAACACACAAACACAGACAGACATGCTGACACACAAACACACACCCTGCAGTGCCCCTCCATGCCTCACTGCTCTGCTTCTCTTGAATGACCTATATCTTTGTGTCGGCTGCATGCATCATGAACGCACACACTCAGAAAGCTACACACAGAAACACACACATTTCATAATGTGTTAAACAGAGGGGCAGGCTGTTAAGTTGCTCTTGCTGATCTTGGCTCAACTGCATTGCTGCTGCCATGACAATAACAGGGTGGAGGCACCCCCAAAACACACACACACACACTCACACACACACACACACACACACACAAACATGTGTGGACACACAGGCTGACCTTCGACCTGACTGCTGTGTGGAGAATGGAGGCCCAAGGCGAGCAGGGGAGTGTGTGTGGGCTTCCCCTATGGCACCAGCTTCCAGCTCTTTGTTGGTGGAGAGGAGGCCCTTGGTAGGGCAGCAGCTGTGTGCAAACACACACAAGCAAACACACACACACACACACACACACACACATTCCTCAGTGAGAGCAAGACATAGCAGCAGCACACACATTTTCTGGATGGATCTCACCGCATGTTTGAAAAAGAAATTATTTTTACAAAGAAAAGTCTGGACATCTGACTGTAAATGAACCCAGAATGATTTACGGGACATTATCTACACAGCTCAAGTGTTATTAAAATATTATCGTAACAATAAAGGTATCGCTGCTCATACAAAGAATGTGAGGAGGAACAAAAACTGGGCACAAGGTTACACGACCCTAGTCAAATAAAAACTAAAACCAAATACAGAGGCAGCAGATTTCAGATTTAAGGGTGTTCTGTGTGTGAACATCTGAAACAAAAATCACAGTTTTTCAGCTCCGGTAGGGAGTCTAGCAATAGAGTTCTTTTAGCCTGTTGATGTGCATTGTGGGAAAAGTTGTGATAGCTTTGTGAGAATAATCTAGTCGGCTCAAAATGAAAGCTTGGGTTTGCCTTCTTGGCATCACGTATGCTTAGAAATGGCTGTGGTCTGGCAGTGTTTCTGAGAGGAAGGAATGCTTTTCTGGTCACTCTGTTGTTGTGTAGCTTTAGGATCAAAAGTTAACACTAAGGGTTTAAAATCTGATCTGTCAATATGGGGAACCACAGACCCAGTTTATGGATCATGATGCTCCAAAGGTATTGACAGCTACAGCTCCACTCTCATGGATTTTTTGATTTTTAATTTGCAGCGTACAAAGCTGATTAGAATAGACCTCTTCCTTCTTGTGTGTGACTTAATGTGATCCTAACAGCCAGAAAAAAGACAAGGAGAAACTATTGTGTGTCTCAAACATGTGCTACTATTGAAACAATCAATACAATCAATGGATGACCAGCTGTAAGTCCAAGAAGGTGAGGAACTGTGGGAATAATGTGCCTACCTGGAACGTCACATGATTTTATGCATGACTGGATCACAAGGTAGGACAGATGTTTACTCACATGTCAAACTGTCTTCACCGAAACACACCCTGACCTCCGCTCTTTCATCTGATCGACCTGCATCCATTTACTCAGTCAATGTTCACAGGAAAATGTAGGTTAATGCGAGAGAGGTGACACAGATCTCATCCCATATTTTTTTCATCATCATTTTTCCATGTTTAACCGTGATGAACCAGCCAAAGCTCCTGTACACACATTTTCACTTGTCAAGTTAAATCTCATACAATCCCAGCTGACCTACTGCAAATCCACACACACATTAGTGGACAGTACTTTCAGTGATTTGATACAGGAGTTCAGTGAATATAGGTCAGATATTTGCCCTTCTTTTTTCATTTTGTCAACACCCTGAGATATTTGGGACTGATTTTCCATCTTATTGTCACATCTCTCACAGGCAACAAATGAGTAAATATTGTCCATGATCTTAATTAGACTCTGACGCCCTTAAGTGTCAATGGTCTGTCTCTGAAGAAAAATCACAAGCAGGCCTTTTGGTTGGCTGCATATTTAAGACACATGTTGAAACAGGCCTTCTGATAGGAGGACACTGAGATGCAGCTGTGAAAAAACAGTGGTGATTGGGTCTGGCTCAGAGGTGTGTGATGGGAAAAGATGCTGATTGGCCAGTTTCGTGTCTTCTGACGCAGTGCTGCAGTGCTGCGCCGTCTGCAGGTACTGTGGGTGCAGCAAGTGTGTCAGTGTGTCAGTGTGTTTATGTGTGTGTGTGTGTGTGTGTGTGTGTGTGCACATGCTGCAGCAGACCGCCTGCCCTTCATCAACCAGCAGATTTGAGGCAGGTCTCCATGGTAACCATCCTCAAAGCGCGGCTCGGGGAACAAAGATAGCTTGCCTCTTTCTCCCTCCCCTCATTCTTTCATGAGGCATGTGAGACGCCCAAGGGGAGTTTTCCCCAGGGGTTTGTGTTTGTGTGTGTGTGTGTATGTGTGTGTGTCTTTAGGAGTGTGAATAAGGTGTACTGTAATCACAAATTGCGGCTAATTTCTTCTCAAATCAGGGTCAGAATGAAGAGATTCAGGGGCTGCAGGGTCTAAGAGATGCTCTATGTGTGTGTGTGTTTGTGTGTGTGATTATGATTGCAGCTCCTTCCATCCTTTACTATCGCTCCCTGAGCTGCAACAATGAAGGCACCCGTCTGGAGGGAGAGATAGATGTGGTCCAGCATTTACAGGGTTGGGGTATAACAAAAGGGAATTATAATTTGATTCACCAGGTATTTCAGTATCTAGTCTACTGCAAGTGAATGCTGCTTCCTGCTCAAAAATCCCATGTAGTGGACACATAATAGTTTGTAATTCTGCAGATAAATATTACATGTAAGTAACATTTCTAAAAGTACAGTATGTGTTCATATATTCATTGAGATGGATTTGGAGAGTTCTTGATCATCTAAGAGTGGCATCTGTCTGTGAATCCCACAACAAACCAGAATCAATTATTCATCTAAAGCCTTTTAGTTAATTTGTGCTGCAGTTGGCTCCAAATGATGAGAGGGAATTGTGCCTTATTGATGCTGCTGTGTCAGACAATGCCAGAAAGTCAATCAGTCAGTCAGTCCAGAATAACTGACTTTCTCTATTTTATGTACAGTTTGCAGTGATGTCACAGTGCTCAGCTGCCGATTCCTTACTAATGTCTAACTGAAGAATTTGGTTCCTGCTAAATGTCGAAGTCTTTTAATGACAAAGTTTGCATATTGTCAGAGATTGTCTTGTGTGCAATCAGAACTGAATTTTCTTTTCACCATATAACTGAGGTCAGCCACAGCCTAGGAGTTGGAGAAGCTGCTTGTAACTGAAGGGTTTCTGGTTCAATTTGTTGGCTGATGTGCCCTTTAGCAAGGCACTTAACCCCACCATTTGCTTTGTGGGTGCCTAACATGGCAGCCCACTTCTCCTAGTCTACAGTGAGTGGTGTGGTCCTGTACATTCAGCTAGTGATGGGTTAATGGCACTGGGTCAATTTCAGTGTGCATTCCCTGTCCACATCTAAAAAACATGCTGACTATGCAGAATATATAATAATGATTCTTATAAATTCATGTACATTTCCCCACAGCAACAATTTTCTGAACCAGGATTTTTCTCAGGATGATGAAATATCCTGTATTGGCAGGACTGCAAAAAAAGAAAAAAAAACAAAAAGAAAAAAAAAAACAAAAAAAAAACACTGCTTTTACTACTTTGAAAGCTTTCTAGGTCATATGGACAGCAGAGGTTCTTACGTTTTTTTTTTTTGTTTGTTTGTTTTTTTAATAAGATCTTTGTACACAACATAAAGCAACAAAGTCCTAAAGTGTTCTCAAGCTGACGGAAAAGACTCAGACATTTTTCTCCTCTGCTTTCACAATTTAGCTCTTAAACATAAATATTGCATAACATAAGCAAGCAAAAATATACCAGAACATGTCAGATGATTATATTACAGAGCAATTCATGAGGTGAAATTACACTGAAATTCGATTTGACTGAAGATGTACTGTCTGAAGATTGGATTTATCCAGACTGCAGGAGAGAAACCCCTGCAGATTAAATTATTTATCAGAGTCAGATTACATGAACTTTCCAAATGCAAACCCACTCGTTCCCACACTGAAGCACTGCAGTCACATCCCATGCATGTCATTTGTTTATGAAAATACAAAGGCTCACCTAAGTGAAGCATTTCATAACCTCTATTTTTATAGCCTTACAGTCACTCATTATTATTCAGTTAATGAGTAAAAACCTCAACTGTCAGAAACAAATCCACATGCATTGGAAAACATTACCTCCTATTCCCAATTTTTCCTATTTCCTTCCAGGTAGGCAAAATTTAACTCATCTTTTGGGCCAACATGTGCACACTTAGTTATGATCCTACATCTCCTAATCATACAGACTACCTCCGATAACATGCAGATTGAAAGAGGAGGTGGACGACAACATCACTACTATAAACAATACTGATTTGGTCTAAGAAAGACAAACTGAGCAGCATCCATATTAGAAAGACAGATAAGGCTCATGTCATCTCACTAGAAGTGCAATGAGGTATAAACCCCTTGTTCCCTAACTGTTTTAAGCTTTTAACAACTGCAGATAGTGATAGCAGGCTTTGTACACTTTAAAAGTACATACTTTTATGTGTGTACCACGTGCATACTGTGAAAAGATGCCAGTCTGATCTGTTTGGCCTCTTTGTTTATGGAAGCGAGCCTTTCCTGCCCTCTGATGTGCGTGCACAGGCCATGAATAGAGCTTTATTGTGGCGCCATCATCCCATCCTCATGATTTGAATGCTGAGTGTATTTGATAAGTGTATTTGAGGGAAAGAGATGGAGAATGAGACTATGATGATATGGCTGCTTGAAAAAAAAAAAAAAAAAAAAAAATTAAACAGAGTCAATATCTCCTGCCTTCATCATCATCATCACTCACTTATCCATATAGTTATGATAGTGTTTATTATATAGTTCTATAGATGTTCTAGTTCATCACCTGTTCATCAACTAGATGTTCTGTGCATCAACTGCATCCATGTGTCTCCCCCTACTTCCTCCTTCTCCCCCTCTCCCCCAATCTCTCTCTACCGCTCTCTCTTTTCTCCTCCTTTACTCTCTCTCTTTAACCCTAACTGGTCAAGGCATATGTCCATCCTCCAGGAGTCTGGGTCTGCTCCAGGTTTCTGCTGTTATAGGGAAGTTTTTCCTTCCACTGTCACCAGTCACAAGTGTTTGCTCCTGGAGGATTCTGTTGGGTTTCTGTAAATTGACTTAGAGTCTGGTTTTGACCAACTCTATATGTAAAGTGTCATGAGATAACTTTTGTTATGATTTAGCGCTATATAAATAAAATTTGATTGATTGATTGAATATGTCAGGAGGATGTGGTGAACAGAGCTGGTTACTGGGGTGAGACACCCCCCCTTCCTCATTCACTATTAAAATGACCTGAGGAGAAGACTGGACCTGTTTCCACACCTGTAGAGTCTCCTGTGAGTTTCCATATGAGCAGTAGAGGACAGAACATTCCTTCAGCTTTTATTCCCACATTTCTGATCATTGCATGTGGGCGTGGCCTGCGTCACGACGTCAGTGATGGTTATATAGGCTGCAGCTGTGGCGACGGGCTCGCGCTGCTGAGACAGGCAGAGCACTGAGGACCGGCGGCGCGCGCTCACAGACTCCCAGTCAGCCACACACACACACTCCCCAAACAAAGAGAAGCACGCGAGGCAGCAGAGCATCCCACCCTTTCAGCCGCGAGCGAGCTCATTTCCAGAACCGCCCCCCCTCATCCCTCTGAGACGCACAGAACCGGTCCGAGCCAAGGCAGAGCACACAGAACCGGCCATGACAACCAACGGCGCCACTAACGGAACCAGCGACATGCTGCAGATCCAGTTCGGCCTCATCAACTGCGGGAACAAATACCTAACGGCGGAGACCTTCGGCTTCAAAATCAATGCCTCAGCCACGAGCATGAAGAAGAAGCAGATCTGGACTCTGGAGCAGAGTGGGGACGACTCCAGCGGGAACGTGTTCCTGCTCAAGTCACATCTGGGCCGGTACATCGCCGCCGATAAGGACGGCAACGTCACCGGAGACAGTGAGACCCCAGGCCCCGAGTGCCGGTTCATCATCACTGCCCACGATGACGGCCGCTGGTCCCTGCAGTCCGAACCCCACGGACGCTACCTGGGTGGCACCGAGGACCGGATCATCTGCTTCGCCCAGACCGCCTCTGTGGCAGAGAAATGGAGCGTGCACATCGCCATGCACCCGCAGGTGAACATCTTCAGCCTGACGCGCAAGCGGTACGCACACCTGAGCTCCAAGGTGGATGAGATTGCCATCGACCGGGACGTCCCGTGGGGGGTGGACTCCATGATCACCCTGGTGTTCCGTGAGCAGCGGTACCACCTGCAGACCTCCGACAACCGCTTCCTGAGGAATGACGGAGCACTGGTCGCCACGACGGACAAGAGCACGGGCTACACGCTGGAGTTCCGCTCCGGTAAGGTGGCGTTCAGGGACTGTAGCGGCAGGTACCTCGCACCGTCCGGGCCCTCCGGTACCATGAAGTCCGGCAAGAGCGGGCGCGTTGGAAAGGATGAGCTGTTCGTTCTGGAGCAGAGCCACCCGCAGGTCGTGCTCACCGCTGCCAACGAGAGGAACGTCTCCACCCGGCAAGGTGGGTGTGGTGGTCCAAGGCGTGTGTGTGTGTGTGTGTGTGTGTGTGTGTTTGTGTGTGTGTGTGTGTGTGTGTGCGTGCAGGCCTGGTGGTCCAGAGAGTTTGTGTGTGTGTGCTGGCATCCCATGCGCTCACGGCGAAGGAAGGGTTAAAGTGATGGTATGTCAGACTGTATCCCCCCTGCAGCCTACACACACACACACACACACACACACACACACACACACACACACACACACACACACACACACACATCCAAAAGAGTGTGTGGGATGTAGGACATAGATGGCCTACATACATGTGCACATGCGAAGGAATGGGTTGGTTTGAGAATGCAGTGTCATATTAAGGTTCACACCAGAATCTGTGTCTCATTCCCCCCTTCTATTTCCATTAAAATCCCCCAAATCTCGTGTTAAAGCTGGTAAAAAGATCACATATGATTGTTATTGGTAGCTGTAAAGCTCTTGGGAGGGACTCTCGGAGAGTTTTACAGCAGACAAATGACATTTAAAGAGTGTAACAAAGAAGTCCACAGTTTCTTTAGGCCTGTTAACACATATGCAGCATAATGTGAGCGTGTGCCACCATTCAAATGTAAAAAAGCCTTTTAAAGGGACTGGCAGGACCAGAGTAGCTCCACAGTCAGAGGACAGAAAAGGAAGGGAATAATCTATCATTCTGTCACTTTCACTGAGTTTTATTCCATCACTCAGATCATATACTGAGTAATGCTAATGATCTGTCTCACAGAACCTGAATCATCATTATTTTAGTCACACAGTCCTGATGACATGGCAAACCCAAAGTCCTCTGAGTCTGTGTTCTTCTGGCAGCTGTATAATTAACCACGCTGGAATTAAGAGTCTCTTTAGTCCTGAGGGAGTTCATTGGTTCTTCATGTAATTCAGATATTGACACATGAACAGAGACCTTTTGTTGCTCCACCTGGGTGATGCCTCCCTGCTGATAAATAGTGTGTAAACGGGCACACACCTGACCTGATTTGTCTTTTGACCTTCATTTAATCACAGTGTTTGTGTGTTGAGGCTAATTCTGTTCATGTACGTACATCTGGTATTCAGCTGGACAAGTGGGCAGAGATACAAGCATGTCTCTCCACCTTCTTCCTTCCTTCCTTCCTTCCTTCCTTCTTACCTCTTCACTTTTCCATCTCCTCCTCGCTGTCTCCTCATTTCCTTCCTTCCTCCCCTCACTGTTCCCACCCTCCTTCTTCTTCTTCTTCTACTTCACACGTCTGTCACCGTCGTCTCATCTTCTCTCCCATCAGCCTCTGGTCTTCTGCTTCCCCTCCCCCCACCATCCCTGCTCCTCCAACCTCCAGGCCTGGCGGTGGCTGCTGCTGCTGCTGTGTGTGTTGTCATTGTCAGCATCCAACAATGTCTGTCTACAGAAGTGACCACCTTTTGTCTGAAACTGCCTTGAATTAGAGGTTAAGACACACTGTGATTATAGCACAGATGAGGAAAACAACACAGACTGTCTAATATAATGAATGATAGGAATAATTGATGCTGTCTAAATCTATAATTAGTCTGTGGTCAGTGGGGAGAATACCGTGTGGTTCAGTGGTTTAACTTCCTCTTCTCAAAGCCTGATCAGGCCCCTTTTATTTTCCTCTCCTGTCACTCTCTCACACCCTGAACTCGTATGTTCAGTCTCCCAGCTTCATCTGTTTATTTCGAATATTTAAATGCTTTTCACGCCATCTGCACTCGTTTTTTCCGGGTAAATTTTGCTTGGTCAGTCACAGATACAAAATGGAGGTCAGTCTTTAAAGGTGCCTGTTGAATTTTTTTTTGTTTTTTTTAAAAGGGATGTGAACACTATAAAATGTGCATTTTGAAGCTGATCCGCAGGCATTAGATGATTGCATCCTCTGTAATTAGGCCATGAATCATGCCCAAACAATCCCCAAGTGGAAAAATGCCATTTGTGTCGGACATTTTGCTCAATCAGATTATGCTTTTTATTATAGAGGGCGTAGTTAAGCGAATGTCAGAGCCATTATTTGCAGTTTTTAATGTGAAAATGTTCATTATCCTCATTGTGAAATACTATTTTTCTATTAGCATCTTAAACAGAACATAAACATATTTAACCCTTTAACCTCTGGGATGTTATTTCAATGAAACGGGCTGCTGTGAATTTGCATCTTTCAGTGTCACAAAAGCTGCTGTGAGTATGTGCTTGTGTTCCTTTTCTCCAGTGGTTTTGCTTTACTGTGTGTTTTAGGGTCAAAACAGGGTGAAATAACAGAAAAAGACAAAGGAATGGAAATTTTACTGGTTTTTACTTAATAAGGCACTCAGAATGTACATCAATAAGAGGTTTAGGATGCTGAACATGAACTGTGAACTGGAACACACTAAACAAAAACAAGTATTTGAACTTTGGCCCAGTAGTTTTTGTTTTGGGGCTCTTTTTTTTCTAGATCAGTCCAGTTGCTTTTTGGCACCTGGTTGAACTCCAAAAAAGCAGTTACAAGGACAAAACTCAGTAAAAACACAGCAAACAAAAGAAAATCATGACAACACTGCAAATATACATTAAAAACAAAAAACGACAAGTAAAACAGTTTTTTAAAAAAAAAGAAAAGCACTGTCGATCTCACTCATTGCTCTGTTTTGAATCCCATTCCACAGGCAGTGGGGGGTGCACTGAGCATGCTCAGATGTCTATAGAAAGCACAAGGTCTATTCTCTCAGCACATTTAGAATTTTTTGTTATTCAGCAAATGGTTGAATTTTAATGAGTATTTAAAATAAATCATACATTTAGAATGCTCACTACAGATATGTTAGGGGTTAACGGGTTAATGAAGCCATAAGTCATGTTGACATCAACTGACAGTTCTTTATTCAACATCAGACATTTTGGTGCCATTTAATAGTTATTTAGGAGCTTTGGTCTGACTCTGCAATCTGTTCTGGTTAGTTCTCCTAAAGTACGCTGCATCTACAGGAGCACTACTAATCTGATGCCTTGCTCAAGGACACTTTAGCCAGTTAGATGCCCCATCCACTGCTCTGCTGCAAGAGTCTGCACGTAATCAGTAGAAAGTCTGAACCTTTAGAGGAAGACCATGTTCAGCCCGCCAACAACTGGATCATTGTGATGTGGATTAAATGTTGAGTGGAATTAAACTGGCTCCAGATGTTTTTCAATTGACAGCTGCTGCTTGTGGGTCGCTTCCACACCAGTTATTTGCCGGGCAGACCTGAGCCAAGATAGCGGGTGAAGTCGTGGGCTGGCTTCCATTAGCAGCCCGCGGTTTTCAACTGGGTCAGCCCCAAATCTGCTTTATGGAGATGAGTCTGGACTGATCAAGTTGTCCTCGGAGCTAGTAAATCCAGTTTAGATGGTCACTAAACAGAGCTATAGAGGTCCACTGTTTAAGCCATAAAGACCCATACATCCACTACTGACTAAAATAATCTACTGATCTAAACTGTTTAATACTTGAACCACTAATCCTATCAACACGTGTAAATAATTGGTGTAAAATGCAGTTTGTCATGTTTTTATGGTCATCAGATATGACCCATTTGGACGTTCAGAGGCTCCATAGTGAATGTGGAAACACCGTCATCATCTACAACATTGATTCACCGGTAAAACCTCTATCGTTTGATAAATGACAGTGGACGGAGACACTTTTTTAAGGTTCAGTTAATATATAGTTAATAGTTATAGTTAATGTTTTGTTGAAAAAGTGACTTTTGCCTCAGTTTTGATATAATAGCCTTTGAATTTACTCATAGCTTTTATGAACATCTACATAATCAGTGAATTAAATATAGGAAAGCAATATGATTTACACTAAAAAATAGAAAGTACAGAGGATAATATTATAATAAATTGTGATAAATAGCTTAAGAAATCTCAGACATTCACTTGGGAACTGCCATAAAAGTAGCACTGGGTCTTTATGGGTTAAACCACTTGTTTACAGGGTTAAGATCTCTGTGATTGATTATGTTTTGGCCAACAGGCTTTTAATGCATATTTGTGTAGAACTAAGCAGCTGCATCCCCACAACAGCAAAAAAAGCTGCTGAATACATTGTCTTAATGCAGTACCATGATATACATACTGTCGGAAATGAACTTTAAGTACTTCTGTTGTTTAAAAAGCTCAGTTTAAACAAATGTAATATATTATGTTTGGTTTGCATATTGAATATATTTTCAATAGTTCTTCAAATATTCCAAGCTTACTGCCTTTTATTATGAATCATGTGTTTTGAGTCCAAAATGCTCCAAGCAAATCACAAGGGATCCATTTTTTGACATGGTTTCCCTTCATTGTTCAATTCTCCACCGACATTTATCCTCACTGCTTGTTTTTCCTCTTTCAGAATCACCGTTTACTGGATGATAACCCTCTCTAACAAGCAAACTAATAACTTTTCACCAGTGTCAGTTGCATACTGCTATGATCTGGGAGTGAACAAATTGAGAATATTTATGTTTAACTTAAGCCAACATTTGTAAGAATCCCCAGACTCATGTGGGGATTCTTACGGAAAACAACAGGAAAACAAGTCTCATTTTTACTGTTGAGGAATATTAGTGCACATTACAGCACGACCCATGCTCACAACATTCTTAAATTCCATTATTCTTACCCTGGTGCTCTTCTGGTGACCCACACATCCACCACTGCTCATCCATAGAAGTGGAGATGGTCACAAACTCCCTCAGAGACAGTTTAACGACCCTCATATGGACTGAGACACAATTACCACACAGTTATCCTGAAGCTCAATGGCCTCTTAAGTGGCCTGTTCTGCCTTCCGCCACTACCACTCCCCCCAAAACTGAAGCGCAGCGTGAGTGAACGCTGTCAGCTAATAAGTGGATCATATCCTGTCAGCTACTGGTGTGACCACCATGTGCTTGACTGAACGCTCTTAGTGACTTATCATCCTTTGCATCTGAACATAGAGAAGCAGAAGAGATGTGAGTGAAGTGAAGATAAAAACCCTGTGGGCTTTCACTGGTTTCAGCACTTAAGTCTGTGGAGAATGCACGTGTCAATCAAACACTAATGAGATCATGAGAAAGTGCATCTGCTTGGGGTGCATCCTGTGACACCCCCCCCCCCCCCCTTCTCACCAGGGAATGTGTTTTTTCAGTTAATTTGGAGTTACAGGACATGGTTTGAATGTGTGAAGTCCTTATGGTCCTGTGAAAGATGGCAACGTATACAGAAAATTTCAAAATCCTCAGTTTTCAAGCAAAAAGCCAATATTTCTGAGGTTGCAGCTTCTTAAATATGAAACTTTAAAGGTATTTTTGCACATTGAATAAAAACAACATAACATGTATAATCAGGGGCTGTGGAAAGTAGCCAGTTTCATTCATTTGTTAACCCTCCAAGACTGAGAGCATCTACTGATCTAAAATATTTAATGACTTTAAAACTGCTAATCTTATCAATACATTAAAATAACTTGGGTAAAAAGGCAGTTTCTCAGCTTTTGAGCAGCAGCTGATGTACAGAGGCTCACTAATGAACATGGAAACCCTGTCATTTTCTGCAATATTGATTCACCAATAAATCGCATGTAGTTTGACAAAAGACAGTGGTTGTAGATGTTTGTTTGTTTGTTTGTTATATGTTTATCTGAAAAAGTCACATATCTTTTTTTATGGTTTGATATAATGACCTCTGAACTTTTATAGACAGCTACATGGTCAGTTAATATAATATAGGAAAATACCTTCTTTCCACTGAAAAATCCAGAGAATAATATTATAAGAAATGCAGATAAATCACTTAGAAAAGATGAAATGTACATAAATTAATTTAGAAGTTGCCACAAAAGGAGTACTAGATCATTAAGGGTTAAAGGAATTTACATTTTTAGGGTATGATTTGGACTTGTTTAACATCTATATTTAAGTTATAGTTGGAGAACACTAACAGTGCAGTTGTATTCATATTTGGTCGGTTTTTGCAGACTTCCAAAAGCCTTCCAGCAAATCAGTCATATAATCAAACATCAGAGTCATGTGTTTGTGTAGTATGTGTTTGGTGTAAAGAAGGGAAAAAGAGCACAAACTGTGACTCCGTGTTGTGTCTGGCCATGATTCAGCCCTGACACCCTTTCTGTATCCTTCAACCCCCCACTAGCAGGAAATGAGACATGAGACACACATCTCCGACCTTGGCTGGTGTGTGTTAATCCCTGCAGGGTAAAGGGCAATGATTTGCACTCTGTACAACACATCAACGTAGTAGCACACACACATTGAAAATCCAAAGAAAGCAATGAATCAATGTATTCATCCTTGGTTATATTTATTCACTGTTTATGGCAGCGTTTGCTTGCTTGTTTTTTTAATGTGTTTATAGACCTTCAGGCTGTTTGTGTGTCTGTGCACAGGGGAGCTGACTCACGTCGACTTCACAGCAACAGGGAACCTCTCCTGTCTGATGTCGTCTACTTTATTATAGGTTAGGCCTCAGCCGGTCTCCAGTGTGTCTTTCGGCTTCTCTCTGGGTGTGTCTCTACACTAATGGACGCTAACTCGCAGTCCAACAGTCGATCCGTGCCACACACTGAATGCAGAGCGATTAAATTAATTTGGCAAAAGATTTGGGACATCCCCGGATGCAAGACTGCCAGTCTCAGATGTCTGACCTCTTTTGATAGAGGAAGTGGGAGTACTGATGTGGTGTGTGTGTGTGTGTCCATACTGTAAATGCAGTGGTGTGTAAGTGCAGCACTGTACTTAGAGTGTAGGCTGAGTGTGTGTGTGTGTGTGTTTGGATCAGAACAAAGGCTGATGTTCTGTCTCCCTGTTTGTGCCCCAGCTGGTCGCCTCCTCAGTCAGCCCTGCTTAACAATAGAAAATACACACACACACACTTGATACAATCGCGTGCGTTCACAGCAGGCCCCTGGTGCAAACAGTCCTGCTGGTTCACAGTAACGGAGGCCAACAATCTGTGCCTGCCGCCATCAGGCTGAATGTGGTGGGTGGGGTGGACAGAAAGATAGACGGGTTGTTTTCAAGTGCTGGGCTTATATGTGTGTGTGTGTGTGCGTGCGCTGTACATTTGGTGTGGTTTGGGAGGATTTTCTATGTGTGGTCACTTCTTTTGGTGTGGCGGACCCTCTTTCCTACGCCTCTATTAACCCCATGAGCGTCACAAAGTTATCATTGTAAACGGATCTGGGTGTATGAAGGCTCACAGCAGATAAATCCTGACAGGCCGCCTCTCTCTGGGTCACAGCCGAGGCTTCACTGTCCTCAGGGCCAGCGTTTTTGTCATTTTTTTCATGTCGTGTTTAAGTCAATATTTTTCTTTCCTTGGTTTAGTCTGATCTGTTTCAAGGTCAGGGGAAATGAAAGCCTCAAACTTCAGCGAAACGAGCAGAAACACTACTTGTACATCTTCAGGCATCAGTTTGTAGATTATATGAACAAACAGGGTTAAAAATTATGCTGCTACATTAATTCAAATCAGTAGGAAATTTAGTCAAATGGTGTCTGTGGAAAAGTGAGGGAGTAACTTTTATCAGGTTCCTTGTTCATATTCAGGAAGTAAAATTCATGAGTTTGAGGTGAATATTGCCACGATGCTGGTGAACTGGTTCTGTGGGGTTATCATTTGAAAATGTCCTATACTGTGGCATTGACTTCAACACTGGTTCCTAAATAATAATTTTTCAGCTTTTTACAATCCCATTTATTATGACTTGCACATAATTTTCACATATATATCATTCATAAAATTGTACAAGTCATTTCTGTGTGCTTAATGTAGTGAGATTTACTCCTTGAAGTTTGGTCTGTAGTGTGAAAATGCTGCAGTTCAACACTGAAATAAATAAAAATGTTGTCCGGTTTCTGAATATACTGTCTCTAAAGAAATTTCTAAAAGCTGATGCCTCCTTAAATTTGAGTTTTTTGCTTTTATGCATTATTATAGAGATAATACCAGCCTTCTATGGTCTGTTACTGCTGAGGTAATGGTTGAAATAGGTCCTTTCACATCACAAACTGACTATTAAACACCACAGATAATATTTCTTCCAACTTCCTCATGTATTTGGACTAAGCTCCTTCATGCTGTAGATGAGTCACTAATGTAAGCTCCCCAGTAAATGGTTTATTCTATGTGCTTCCTACCGCTGTAATAAACGGCTTCTCCTGTGCTACTGTACTCACTATCTGTTCTGACCCTCATCTCTCTTCCTCTCGTCCTCCTTCGTACGCGTTCCTTCAAACCATTCATGTCTGTTGCTGCTTAACTTGCGTTTAATCGCCTCTGACTCCCCCCTTCCTCACCATGTGGTTTCCATTATGCTCAGTTATATATTTTTTTTCTTCTCAATCATCTGCATGTGTGTGTGTGCTTTGCATATTTCTGCAGAAACTCAATCTCTGCAGAACTCCTAAGTTGACTTTAGCGGGCACTCGGCAGGAGAGGAGTATTGTATATTTTTTTCCTTTTTGCAAATGGTGAGCAGTAACTCTTTAGTGACTAACGTGTTACGTAATATTCCTTTTGTGGTCACACTGGCTTTACAATGAAACTTTTAATAGAGAACATCTTTGGCAAAGTTGAGCCCATGTTGAAAAAAGAGAAAATCTCCAAAAATAGGCAGAATGTTCCAGGATATCGGTGTTCTGTGTTTTTTTTTTTTTTTTTTCAATCCACAAGCTGTTCCATTTGAAAAGTATCATGACCGAATGACCTACTTTCCATTCTATCCGATATGTAGCGATTGTTTTTTTTTAATAATTTACAGTTTTTTAGGCCAAACACTCCCTTTAATCTATTCAGTATGACCACTGGAACTGCTTGTAGGGGTGTAGGGAACAAGAAACATGGAAAAAATGAGATAAAATTAGGTGGGGGTCATGCATGAAAGGGGGATGGGTCAGGAATAAGAGTGTGTTGGTTTGTTTTCTCAAACACATCATTCTTTCTCAGCCTGTCTCGTCCTCCCCGTCTCTGCACACATTTACACAGTGGTCCACCAGACAGTCCATCTCTTTCTCTGGGCGTCTCATGCGGCCCCTCTGGCTACAAGTCCATCCACGCCATGACCTCATCATATACAATGGCACCCATTGTGCCATATATGAACTGTATGTGTGTGTGTGTGTACATTATGGGAGTGGCACATTGCAGCGTTGTGGGTCCTCATCCCATAGTCGATGGTCATGTTTTGTTTACCTCTTTGTTGCTGGTGAGTGAGGCTGATGGGATTTTAATGAGGTCTGCTGTTCTGTACACATACACTGGGATGCATGGACACAAACATGCCATAGATTTTTGGCTGAAAGCGGCTTGTTAAGTCAGGCTGCACTGATGATTATTTTCATCACTGATTATCTGCCTTCTTTAATTAGTCCAAAAGCTCATTTTAGTTTGCGAAGTCCACGGTTTGCTTGGCCAATTTCCCAAAACTAAAAAATGTAATTCAGTCATGAGTATTTAATTAAATGATATAATTCTGAGAAATACAGCAGCATTCTCATTCAGGGAGCTGGAGTTTAACTTTAGACTAGAATTAATTGATCATTAAAAATTAGCTATCGTTTTAAAAAATCTACTCATTAACTAAAGGAGCAGTGGGTAGCATTCAGGGGGCTCTAGTGGAAAGGAACAGAATGAATCCACAATTTTGAAAGGTTTTATCTTTGAGGGACTTTTTGATTTTTCAGAATGTTTTTTCTTCAGGGCTGATACCAATTATTATGTAAAGACTGATAAGAGACTTGAGACTATATGCATTTGTAGCAAAAAAGAATCAATGAAATCAAGAAAACTTCAATAATATTTCAGTAATCAGCTCATGCTAGTTTACATCTCTATGCTAATACTTTTCTTCTGTAGCCCAGAAAGGTCACTCCCAACACACAATAGGGCAATGTCTGCTTTTACAGTTTCTTCTACACACATATGCCATGTTTCCACCACGTGGAACTGGCTTGACTCGACTCAGGTACGAGGTACTATTCCAGGAGACCGTTTCCATTACAGAATACTACTGACTTTACAGTACTTGGACGTCATAGTGGCACTGCGCATAACTTCTGTGATGTCTGCTCAGAGAATTGCTGATAAATTCGCAAGTTGTGTGTTGCCCTGTCAAGCTGATGCTGAATCTTTTCATCGGCCACCAAGGACAGAAATGTCTGAACCTCCTCAACCGACCACTGTGTTGTTTTGCGGGCTGTCATTATGGATTAGCCTACCGGTATATTTACTGTAATCTTCAGAATCTGTTTTTTTTTTTTTTTGTAATGGCGTGTCGTGCATTGATGATGCAAAGACAACTCTTTGACCAATCAGTGGTCTGCAGTGTTTGCATGTCACATTTTATTATCTCATCACCTGCTTTGGAACCTCAGCCAAGCAAGTAAAAAAAAAGTAGTATCGGGTGCCAGATTCCAGGTTCATTTACATAACAGAAACTCCAAAAGGCCAGATCGAATCAAGTCGAGCCAGTACCTCGTAGTGGAAACATGGCAATAGAAGGGAAGGTGAGTGGTAACCAGCTATTTGCAATTTGTAACCTCATCACTAGGTACCACTAAATCATACACACTGAAGCTTTAACAGGGTCTTTGTGTAAGTTGTAGTTTGCTCTCTATACCAGCTGCTTTTCTACTGATGGTATCAGCTTTACTTTCCTCCAGTCACTGCAGCTGTTTTGATCTTTCACTCTGAGACAACCTGGTGCTAGCAGACACTGTTTCTATCCCCTTCGCTGAGGTTCTAAATGAGAGAAAGTGATACTAAAATGCAGATCACAGATCAGTCCATCCAGAATCTACACTGTCAGTATTTATGTGTCATCATGTCACAATGTGGTACAGAAAGCCAAGCTAATGGGGGAAAAAAAGCTTATGTTCACGTCAGGTCTGTCTTGATGAATTGACAAAACCTTTGTAGTGTAACTGGCTGTATTCTTGCCTGAAAGAATCTCAATAGAATGTTTCAGCTTGAGAATTATATCTTGGTGTTTAAGTTTGCCACAGTAGTTTACAGTGTGTCGCTATAACGACAAATTTCACTGATGGAGAACTGTACCTGCAGTGGTACTGGTGGCCGAACTGAGCCAAGCTGTGCCAAGTCGAGGTGATTTGACATGATACTGAAATAGTGGGAAAGCGGCTTATGATTCTTAAGGCCTTACACTTTTTCCAGTCTTTGTGACCATCCACTGTTGTGACTGATCCTTTGAAGTAAACTGGAGTCTGTCTGGACTAACAGATGTGAGTGGGCGAGTGGGTGGGTGGGGGTGTGTGTGCAGCTGTGTGAAATCCTCCACTAATCCAAACTGTCTGATGTTGCTCATTTAGTGCGTCTGATCCTAACCAAAGGATGTGCGTAGGTGATTGTGTGTTTGCATCTGTCTACCAATATCACAGCTAATTACAACTTGTATTCTGACTAACCCTTCCCCATTCATCTGCACAGGTATGGACCTCTCAGCCAATCAGGACGAAGAAGGCGACCAGGAAGTGTTCCAGGTGGAGATTTGTCGCGAAAACAGGAAGTGTGCATTCCGGACTGCAGCGGGGAAATACTGGACCCTCACTGCGAATGGTGGCCTGCAGTGCACCGCCTCCACCAAGTTAGTATCACACACATCAAAATCAATTCTCAATAAATTCCATGTCTGTTGGGATTCACCACAGTCACACCTCATTTGTCTGCCCACAAACTCTCAGTGGCACTGATTGTGTTTTTGTAGATGGGAGACAAAATCTGATACTGGTTCATCTGGAACCGCCCCCAGTAACTTGAGCTGTGGCATGACTTAAGAGTTTGTGTGTGTGTTCAGTGGGGGGTGGATTACTTTAGTGGGAGGTGAAGAGTGAGGGGGGTAGTGTCATGACTGTGGCATTTGTGTGCAAATTCAACCAGAGGAGGGTTTGCATATGACTATCTTTGATGCACTCATCCTGACCTCCTGCAACTCTGATGACCTTTATTCTTCTATATGAGACAAAGAACTGTGAGTGAGAACAGAAAACTAATATTTATCATTCCACTGCAACAGAGTACTGCTGCATGTCTCTCTCAAAGGGTTTTGTCTTCGTCTCCTCTTATCTCTTTGTGACAAAATTTACAGGCACGAAATACTCCAATTTTTGCAGTTATTCTGAAAAAGACTAAAATCCTAATAAGGAATTTATATGGTTAATGTAAATAAATATTAAATTTTCCAGCGGTGGCAGATGTTCCACTGTGTTCCTTCAATCACTTCTGGAAAAGTTTGACTTTTTGATATTTTTTTGACCTCCTCATTCAGGACACTTAACAGTAGGTGTGTTTTTAATCTTCTCACCATAAATGTTGACTTTTCTGCAGAGCATCCATCTCTAACACGGAGGGTCTTTGTCTTCATCCCAGCTGATTGTAAACATGTGCTGTGTGTTGCAATCTACAGTAAAATGTGCAAATTAGATAAATTTTCTAAATGTACAGTATACATGTGAAAAGAATCCTCATAAAACTGGAATATTATCAGAATATCTCACACGCTCCACTTGGGAATAGGCCTAACCCAGAACATCCATTCAGAAGATACTGAATATTTGAAATAACAGTGTGTATGTCAGTGGTAACCTTTTACTGTCACAGAACTTATATTGGTGAGTGAAAGTTAATTGTACTGTAGCAACATAAGCAACAGAGCTACATCTCTACCATGTTGGACTGAAAGCCGCTACTAAAAAAACACCCTCTTTGTATGAGCCCCCAGAATGGAAATTTCCCAGCACAGAGTACTTCTTGATTTTATTTTTGTATTAAATGTTACCTTTACTATGAAAATCCCACTCGTTTAATGCATTTGGTGTTCAATAAATCTCTAGACAAGAAGCCAAAAGGCAAATCTGAGTTAAAAAAATATGCAATGTACAATAATAATCTGATATAACCAATGTCCAAGAACCATGTGTCCTGAGTTAACTTGTAGCTGACACTCCATATTTCAATAAGAGAAAGCAGATACGGTCGTTGACACTCAGGGGTCACTCCGTACGAACTCTGCAGGAAGTTCGTTGAATTCCTCCATCGCATTCTTGAGATTTGGCTTGGTTTGCTCCTTACAAAAGAAACGAAAACCCTCTGGAGAGCATTCAGAGTCTCAGATAAGAGATTGTACATCTACGCCCGACTTTTCTCTGCCAAGTGAAGGATTTAACAGGCTACTTGGTTTAACTTGACCAACTACAAATGAAGCTTATCAGTCTACTCTGAGCTTACCTATCCAATTACCCAACAATTACTTAAGCTGTTGATAAAACAGGAGGGTGTAGTTTTCTGAGCAACACTAGAGCTAAATGTGAATGTGTGTTTACACCTGACACTCATGCAATTGTGCTACCAGATATCCAACTGCCATGTAAATTTAATTACCGTCTTACCTCGTTTGCCTTCACTTTCTCTGTCTCTTTTTGCAGGTCAGCTAATTGTTACTTTGACATTGAGTGGCGTGGGAAAAGGCTGACTCTCCGGGCTGCTAATGGGAAATACGTTGCAGCCAAGAAAAACGGGCAGCTAGCAGCCACCATCGACTCTGCCGGTGAGTGCGATTTGTCGAAAGTGATTTACTTTTCAAGAACGATCTGGGATTTTCAACATTTAGACCGTGTACTCTAATCTTTTTCTTTGCCTTTCAACTGTTCCCTTCAGGGGTTGCCACAGCGAATCATCTTCCTCCATATAACCCAATCCTCTGCATCCTCTTCTCTCACACCAACTACTTTCATGTCCTCTTTCACTACATCCATAAATCTGGTCTTGGATCTTCCTCTAGACCTCCTGCCTGGCAGTTCCAACCTCAGCATCCTTCTACCTTTATATTCACTATCCCTCCTCTGTACATGTCCAAGCCATCTCCATCTGGCCTTTCTGACTTTTTATCCAGAGACTTTGTGTACTCTAATATAGTAGTAAAACTGCTAATACCAAATGGTGAAAGCGCTGCATTCAAAACTTTATTTAACCATACTTTATATACTCGAGTGAAGAAGTATCATCAGCAAGATGATCCAGATCTTCATTAATACCTTGGTCAAGAACAGTGACAGTGCGTGGCACAGAGAAAATAGGCGTTACTCAACACAGGAAGGCCTCCATCTGACTCCATCCACCACACCAGCAAAATGATTTTGAAGTGGGTATTAAAGACTTTATTTAAAGGGTACTTGTCATGTATTTTCTAGCCATTTCAAAAGATTGCGTATAATACTAGCGTTTCTGTCCAGTAACTTGCATATAGCCGTTATACAATATGTGCGATTAATAAGTCGCTGCCTCGTCAGTCAGTCATGGTCAGAGACATGTTGCCTCCTTCACTGGCTGTTCCACCACCGGTAGTGACACAGACATGTTGGTCTGTCTGAGTACCTGGTCTACAATGGACTGGTCACTGACCCTGTGCAGCAGAAACCAGTTGAAGATGACACATTATCGGCCAGTGCTGGATCGCGTCTCTAGGACAATGGCGGAGTGCAAAGCTTACAGTTGCACAAACAACAAGCGTGAACATATGCTTTCCACTCAGTCTTGCTCATTGACTTCTGCTTGTTTACTCGCACTCAATCACCCAGAATCAACGTGGGTACGTCACTTTTGGCAGGCAATGGCTGTTCCCCATAGGTTCTGCCCCGCACGTAATTCACATAATAAAAAGGTTCAGTGGTGATTTATGGTGTTTTTTTGTTTTTTTTTTTTACTGAATTTGTGACTGTCTTGCAAGTAATACACAAAGCACAATTAATGTCGTAAGCATGACCAGTACGGGATAACTTAAGAAAGAGGACAATCTCCCACACACAAAGAAAAACATTCTCATTTGGTCTACCAACCATTCAGAAGCAACATGTGTGCAGATATGTGGTTTTCACTGGACGGGAAGGGATGAAAACTGTATCTCTGAAGAGTTAAGACTAAAGCTGTCAAACAAATGCAGTAGAGTAAGAAGTACAACGTTTAGTATAAAGTTGCCTAAAATAGTGATACTTAAGTAAAGTCCCTTAAAGTGTTGGTGGATTTGAGCACAGTGCAGAAATAGCAGGACGTTTCCACTCAGAACTGTGCAGTTTTGTTATTTCCATGTTGCTGTTTACTCCTCAGAGTGCTGGTTTGTTGCAGTCTTTGGCTTGTCTTTGTGCCATGTTCTAGATTTGTTTCTTTCTTGTTGATTGGAAACATCATGGTGAAACTGTTGAGTATGCAGAGCACCCCATTTAGTGATGGAGGATCACTGTGTTCGCTCTGTGGACGAAGTTCAGACATCCTCAGCACATCAGAGACGATGCTGCAGTTCTGGAGCAGCTGATTGTCTGTCTGGATGTTGGCATTAGTCGATGAAAGCTGTGGTTTTGAGTTTGTGCTGCAGTTTTATGATTAGGGGCTGTCGGCTGCCAGGGTCGGCTTTCGGTATTTTTCTCACACAAGTTGCTTTGCACTGAAGTTTTTAATGATGCGAATGAAAAGTCAGTTCTTTGAGCTCAAACGCTGAGTTGCACTCTGTACAGATTCAAGCATTTTTAGGTAGTTCACCATGTTTTTAATTCTGCCTTTCCCAGACTTGGGGTTAAGATCTGAAAGTTTAATTACTTTGCCAAATTCTTCATCAGTTTCTACTATTATTTATTGTCTTGATTATTTTGTTAATTTGTATTCATTTTTATTTATGTTCCTGATTATATTATATTACTGCCATTGATTTTCGCCAATTTCAACAATATACTTAGCAAATTTTTGTTAGTTTAATGTTCATGTTTTTGATTATTTTGTTTAATTTTGGTAAATTTTTATGCATTTTAATTATTTTTGTCATTTTTGTTTTTCCTTTGTTTATTTTGGTCATTTTATGATTATTTTAGTCTTGCTGCTTTAATGTTGTATGCTGTCTTTTACACCTTTTAAATTGACAACAGAATAAGCTCAGTCTTCACTTCTGTACATGTTATCTTTCATGATAAGAGTGATCAAAATTCTATGATAGGTGGATTTATTTTCAAAGATCAGGACATTATGGCACTCAAGCCCCACATTTTCTCTTTTGGAAACATCCACTGTAAAATAAAATGCATTCTGTTTTCATACACCTGTGCATATATTCATCTCCTGTGAATCTGTCTGTCTGCAGGTGAGTCTGAGGAGTTCATCATGAAGCTGATTAACCGCCCCATCATCGTGCTGCGCGGGGAGCACGGCTTCATCGGCTGCAGGAAGGTGACGGGAACGCTGGACTCCAACCGCTCCTCCTACGACTACTTCACCCTGGAGTTCAGAGACGGCGCCTACAGCCTCCAAGGTCTCTTATCTTAATCTACCAGCACACAGATGTAATGTTGGATGTGAATATGAACATGAAGGCAACAGGCCAATGGGTATAGTTGAACAGAGCTCATGGAGGTGCATCCTGCAGGCATACAAAGGATTAAAATAAGCGTTCATTCATTCATTCATTCATTGTCATTTTGGATTTACTCACTTGTGAGGCATTAGTGCCAAAAGAGGGATTTGACTCGGGTAATTTCACATAATTCAGATTATGTAATTCTTTTGTTCATCCTCCATTAGTTTTACCTCATCACCAAGGATTTAATAACCTTAATAAAGCTTTACACTCACTTTAAATCCGGAAGCTGCAGAAAAGCATAGTTAACATAGATGATAGATGCGTCATTACACATTTAGTAATCTTAATAAAGCAACAAACCTCTTAAACCACTAAACTGGTATAACAGGATTGTTAAAGTCAATAAATATTTGTGATGCCATTTTAACACTTACATGAACTCATATAGGTTTTATGCATGTCCTTAGGCTAGTCTATGCATTATTAACTGGAACCTTATCTATTCACTAAGAAACATTGCAACTTCCTTTGTTTCTTCCTTGTAATTAATTTTTTTTGTCATCTTCTTCTGCAACATCCTCATTTGTCTTCTGCTTCATCTTCCTCTTTTTCTTCAACATCTTCACTGTCTTCTTTATCATCATTGTCTTCTGTTGTAACAACTCTTTAATTTACATCCTTTTCATTCTATCTTTTATAATCTGCCTCTATTTCTTCTCATTCTCCCATAGCTGTGAAAAATGTGTGTTAAGTGCATAATAAAGGATTCATCAGCCTTAATAAGGCGTTGATGTTACATTAGAGCCAGTAGCTTCAGAAAGCATCGTTGAATGGTTCACCTCTAATAAATACATGATGAAGTGTGTGTGAATCTCTTTTGATGCTTTACTGAGACATCATGAGAGATTAATGTACAGCTTTAACAAATGTGTACATTAGTTTGACTCATTAAAAATGTTTGTAATACATATAACAAACTCACATATTTGTTAATATCTATGTTATTGCATTATTACTGTCATCAACCAACACGTATTACAAGCATTATGAAGTGTAAGCAAATTTTTGTTGTGCTTTTGTTTCTTCCTCTTATTTCCTCCCCTCTCTCCTTTTCTTTTCCATCTGTTTTGTCTAATCCACCTTTATCTCCTGCAGACTCCACAGGTAAATACTGGATGGTGGGGAATGAGCAGTCGGTGGTGAGCAGCAGCGACACGCCCGTCGACTTCCTCTTCGAGTTCTGCGACTACAACAAGCTGGCCATCCGCCACGCCGCCGACAACAAGTACCTCCGTGGCGACCACGCCGGCGTGCTGAAGGCCAACGCAGACGACCTGGAGACCGCCACGTTCTGGGAGTACTGAGAAGAAACAGAGGAGGAGAAACCATGGCAACGGGATGCGGTCGCCTGGCTGCCGTGATGCTGATAAATGAATATAGTGCGGCGACCGGCACAGCAGCACTACCCTTCCGTCCATACATCTACCTATGTACAACCCCCACCCCCTGCACACCTGGCATCCCCTCCCCTTATATAATATCCTGTACTTATGACTTTATATGTTGATGAACTGCACAGAGAGAAGAGGAAGGATAGAAGAAGAGGGAACAAAGCCTCCCTTTCTTTCCTTTATCCTTCATTTTCACCTATCCCTCTCTTTTCCGGCTCTGCTCTGCAGTGTCAACCTTTATTATTTGTTGCCATAGTTACCGTGGGGCTGTGCACTTTTTTTCTGCTCCGATCTGGTTTGCTGCTCGACTTGTCACTCATTCCCTCCTCGCCTTATGATTGGCCCTCTCCGTCTCGCCCGGCCGGCCGTCCTTTTCCCCAGAGCAGAGCAGAGCCACGTTTGAAGAGCCCCTCCTCTCCCTCTGAGTTAAAGCCCTCCTCGTCTTTCTACTCGTCTCTATTGTCTGTGTGAGCAGCACGTGGTGGCAGTATTCATGGTGTCTGACCTGATGAGGTACATGTGTTTCTACCTGATCTCCATCTCACTGAACAGATCAGTTACAGCTGCTTCCTGTTGGCCGAGTCCAAAAAGCGAGCCTGTTTTTGTGTGCTTTGGTGGTCTTGTAGAAACACATATCCCCCAGTTTGTTAGACCAGTATGTTTGTTTCTGGAGCAGGTCTTCTGTCAACGACTATGTGATATAACTGGAGTAGATCTGATGATGTTAAAGATCTCAAACAAGATGTAACTGATGGGTTTACGCACCCTCCTCCTCATCTCAACTGTAAAATATTCCAGTTTCCTGTGTTGTTCTCTAGCTGTGTTCTCATTGGCTGGCAGGGAGTCTGAATGTCCTGGACCAAACAGGATGTAGGAAGTCAAACCCCCACCCCCCACCCCCCATTCCCCCTCCTCCAATAGCTAAACCTATTGTCCAGAGTATAAAGAAAATAAAAATGTAAAAATAGTGCAGTCACATGTTTACTGCACACACCTGTCGTACTGGAAGAAAAAAACTTGCAGAAACACAGTTAGATTAATTTCTTTTTCTATGTCCAAGGCACAGACATTATCATGGGTAAGCAAACATTAGGTAGGTATAGGTAGCCATAGCAGCGGTTAGCGATGGAGTGACATGATTTATAGACCCTTCGAAAGGTGCTTTTTGAGTCCCACGACCAAACTTAAACCTCAGCCTTTAACCAAGACCAAATCTTTGGAAAAACGTATCATCTCACACACACATCTTAAAAACTGGACCTGGTGCTACTGATTAAACTCAAAATCTGTTTAAGATAAAAACATCTCATATTCTGTCCAACTTTCTGCTGCACACAAAGGATAGCGACCGTGCCCTTATCAGCAAATCTGCTGCTCCTTCACTTAATTTCTGTCTGAATGTTGGGCAGTTTCTGTATTAACAGCCTTCACAATATAAACTGGACACATTTTGTTTTTGTTGGACGTTGCTCTTCCTGACATGTCAGCAAAGGAAGGGAAGGGATGAGTTTTGCTAAATTTGTTGTCTGCTTGACTTAAATGTTCCATCTTTTATGCAGTTTTGTAGCACGCTGAACCCTGACTTCTTTGATTTTCTGCCCTTCATCAGCATACTTTATTTTTCTGAGCAATATCGCTAAAGCTGATCTTGGCTGTGTATTATCGTGCTCTCCCACTCATCATGCATTCCTCAGCATGGAAAACCAATCATTGTCCCATAAAATCATACGTGACAGCTCCTCACAATGTCCTACACAGTTTTCTCTCTGAAGTTTTGACCGTTTTCTGCACGAAGGCTTGAGAATCTCTCACCAGTTAAGAAAAAAAAGGAGCGGTTATCCTTGCAGAAACTGGTCGTCTCCAAGGTGACCGAGGCTTAGACAAAGGGATGTGGAAGGGTAAACATGTGGTAATGACTGTGCCTTACACTTAGTTTTTTGGGGCGTAGGAAAATAAAAGGATTTAAAAAAAAGAAAAAAAAAAAAAAGAAAGAAAAGTCCACATCTTTGCTTTGTATAACTGGAACTTCCTTTTGTATTATTATTTTGTATAATTTTTTTGATATTGTGGATTAATCTCTCGTGCCATTGGTTTACCTGAAGTCCAACGACCAATAAAACTGGGATTTGGAACGCTACTCGACTCTGTATTCATCTTTCCCCATTTATAGCAACAGAGTAAACTGATATTCTTGGTTTTGAGTTCACATGTAAAGGATGTAACAGGGAGGAGATGAAGTATGTGGCAACTGGACTCAAAACCTGGACATAAAGATAAGAATGAAAATGGTTGAAAATTGAAAACAAAAGTGAATGAAAAACGGTTATAGTTATGTGACATCAGGCCTGCTGCTGGGAAATTATGGTGCAAAAAAAGTCAATTTTTCAGTGTTATGGATCATTTAGGATTTAAATTGTCCATCGATATAAAAAGAAAAAATATCCAAAAATACTCTTTTAAAACTACATGCCATATACAGCTGGAGAAACACAACAGAGTTAATATATTGCAAGATTCTAAAAGCTATTTTTTCAGACTAAAACCTTGAATGAGTGGATTACTTTACTTTATTACCTGAATCAGATCAGGCTCATACTTGACAGTTGAGCCTCAGATTTGATGGTTTTGGTCTAAATTAGTTAAATTGGTTTAATCTGAGTTTTTAATATCATGTAATTCTGTCCATTGTGTAGATCATACATAATGTTAATCCATTTCTTTTTACAAAGCCATTTTCAAATCAGAGCCTTTTCAATTTGCGTATTATGTCCTCCTGAGACCCAGTAAGTAAAATTTTTGGCATTTTTACATTAATTAATTGCTTTGATTGGAAACGGCATGATGCAACAGTTTTCTCAGACACATTATTTATTTATGGAATATCCTTTGTGGTGGACTTTTTTCTTTTTTTTAAGTAAAGCTGTGAAAATCTTGTCCACTACAGAGGACAAAAATGCATTGCTGGGTCTCAGGAGGATATTTCTTCTAATTCGCCAAGGTCCAGGGTTGTGGAGTTAGGAAAGGGATGGGCAACCTGTGACCCAAGGACCACAACTTAGCCCTTCTCCTGTGGCTTCCTGTGCTTTTGTCCAGGAAGTAACAAATTACAAAGTCTTGTAACATGTATTAAAAATTTAATTTTTGGCGGTTTTACTGCAATGTTACAAAAAAGTCAGAAACAGATGCCAGGCATTTAAAATGCAACAGAAGGGAACTGGACCTAAACAGACCCAAATGATCTAGACCAATCTGGATCACAAATAAACTCTACTGAAGCTTTAGTTGGGACACGCAGCAAACTGTTTATGCAAACAATTCACCTTTAAAAGAAAGGCAATGTTTTCAGCATGACATGTAAGTTTATCAGCCCAAAAATCTACAGATATGGAATTCTTTCTGGCTGAAAATGACTAACTTTTTACATTTGACTCATTCTTTTAGGCAATTTAGATTTTTTCTTTGTAATATATATATATATATATATATATATATATATATATATATATATATATATATATATATATAGCAGCTCCAGACACATTTCTTTGGTTTTTTGACTAGAAATGGCTCTTTACTGTAGATGATGTGGTGGGATTGAATTCAACCACCAAATAGACAGTGGAATAAATGCACAGAATCGCAGTCACCAAACACAACCTCAGTCCCAAATTATAGTTTTTATACCAATAAAAAATGTTTGTCATGTCTGCACTTAATTCAGAATGGCAGCCCCCATGAAATAACACAAATATGTTTGTTAGGGCAGAAGACTCATGACACATTCAGGCACATCATAACCCCTCACATTGTTTTAATAAAAAGTGTTCATCCAGTTAGGATTGGAAGAAAAAAAAAAAAGGACTCTAATATCCTTAAACAATGACTGGTTTATATCCCTGAGTTAGACCATGCCTCATCGGCAATTTTTTAAACACTGACCCTATTGTGGGTTCAAATATTTTTATGGTTTTAGATTTTTTTTTTCATACATGGTTCTATTTATCATGTTATTTTTTATTTAGTCATCGTTTTATTACTTCATCATGTGACTCTTAAGGACATGGGTTAGACTGGAAACTAAAAACTCCAATTAACCCATAAGGACCCAGTGTGACTTTTGTGGCAGTTACCAAATGAATTTTTCTCTCTATTTAACTTTTCCTAAGTGATTTATCACCATTTATTATAATATTATCCTCTGAATTTAGCATTTTTTTTCCAGTGGAAATAATCTCTTCTCCTATGTTTAATTGACTAATCATGTAGACGTTCATAAAAGCTCAGGGTAAAATCAAAGGTTATTGTATCAAAACAGAAAAAAATAAGAAATAGTGACTTTTTCAGTAATATATGTCATCAACTGAACTTAAACCCAGTGTCTCCATCCACTGTCATTGATCCAACTCCATGGGTTTTACTGGTGAATTAATGTTGTAGAAGATGACGGTGTTTTCACGGTAACTATGGAGCCTCTGAATGTCCAAATCTGATGACCATGAAAAGATGACAAACTGTATTTTACACCGATAATTTACATGTATTGGTAAAATTAGTGGATCACCAGTTTAGATCAGTAGATGCTTTTGGTTGACGGTGGGTGTTTGGGTCTTTATGGGTTAAGGACTTTGTGAATGGAAACCAACACCTCAGATCTAGGCCGTCATGTAGTGAGACTGGTTAGGAATAGAGCTAAAGTGACCTTGAATTTGAAGATTTCCACAGTTCTGTCTTATAGTCCAACTTTTTGAGGCCTGAAGTCTGTGCTGATCAGATCCAGAGTCTGATGCATCATGTAATAGGAGGTCCAATCATAAATAAAGCTTCACTATAGCTGATGTTACTCATAGCTGAACAACACAAATATTTCCTGGTTCTCATTGCATAATGATTTAGTAGGTCCAGAGCTGCTCTATCCTTCACAGCTGTGGAAATCACAGCCTGTCCCGTCCCGCTCATGTCTCATGTAATCATAGCTTTACATATTTGGTTTCTTGCCAGTTTTGGGCCACAGCAGCTCCCATGTGCTATCCCACTTACACACACATTTTTTCCTGTCTCCTGAATAGAGCCTTTGTGTGGAAACATTTATTCTTGTGCAGACAGAGAAAGAGTAACCCCTCCACCCCCACCTCCCCAACCTCGAAAAGATCCTCACACGCTGTTCGGGTAAATGTAATGATGGAGCCTCCAGAGCAGGTCTCTAATCTGTTTTCCCCCCGTCAGGCTTCCAGGTCCCAGAGGAACACCCAACATGGCAAAACAAACACACACCACCCCTCAATCTAATCTCCTCCTCCTCCTCTTCTTCCTCCTCCTCCTCCTCCTCTGCTGCCTCATCTCCCCCTCCCTCCTAATCTTTCTCCCCCCTCCTCCCTCCAATCCTTGAATCCCTACACTCTGCATTTTCCACCTCTCCTCTTCCTCTCCTCCCATTCCTGACTGAACAACTCCACTGAAAAGATGAGTCACTCAAAATATGACCCACATCCCAGAAATGGGTGCAGTGGTTTATGGGTAAAGTGTGGGACCGACTGCTGGCAGCACCGGCTCGCTGCTCGTTTTTCTTTTTTTCCCTCTTCCTTGGAACAAATGAACTGAAAAAAAAAGTGAGGGAGACGTCGGAGGAGGGGAAGGGCAAAGGAGAGGTTGTGTGCAAAATGGCCGCTGTCTCCACCACCCCCACCCCCTCCAACCCCACTGGCTCTCCCGTTACTATGGAAACACCAGCTGCTAGAAGCAGAGAGTTCTGAATGAAAGAGGGGGAGCTGACAGACTCAAATGTCAGAAAGCTTCATTACATCCACGATGCAGATTGCATGAAGCCTCCGTGTGTGTGTGTGTGTGTGTGTGTGTGTGTGTTGAGGGTGTGGGGGTCCACAAAGGTAAGAGGGGTTAGAATGAGGAGCCCAAGGGAGCAGGGGGAGGAGGAGGAGGAGGAGGAGGAGGAGGAGGAGGAGGAGGAGGAGGGGGAGGTCTTTGATCAGAGGAGAGCTACTGATTGAGAAAACAGTAGGCTGCCTTCTTCAGTACCAGGTCCTCCTCCCCCTCCTCTTCCTCCCCCTCCCCCTCCTCCTCCTCCTCCTCCCGTTTGCAGCTGCAGAGGTTGCCTGTGAGCGTGCCGCCTCTTTCATCCCCTCACTAATCAAATCTGCATCCTCCATCGCTCACATGGCTGAGCAGTCAGTCAGTGGGTCAGTGGGTCAGTCTGTAATCTCTTAAGGGGATGTAAAGGAGCACCGTGGGTCTGTGCAGGATCAATAGCAGGTTGACTCACTATGACAGATCAGATATGAGGAGCAGAGGGCATATTCATTCAGCATGTACAATACTTCACGTCATACATTACAGCACTGTGTTTATTTTGGAATTAACCTTCTAACATCAGGTGACAATTAGAAGGGTTAGAGCATTTTCCCATCCATGTGAAGCCTTTAAGTTCTGTCATTACAATGTTTTACCTTATTATAAAAAATTGCACAAATTCTATCACAAGACACAATAATTTAATAGTTCCCAAGGTAATCAGATTTCAATGGAATGCCAGATTATTCTCAGGTGGTCCGAGTATGCTTCGGACATTTGATATTTAATTCTATTCAATTCAATTTTATTTATATACACTGCAAAAATCAAAATCTTACCAAGTGTATTTTTCTCATTCCTAGTCAAAATATCTCATCACACTTAAAATAAGACATAATCACCAAAAGAGTAACTTGTAAGTGAGCTATTTTCACTTGTTCACTTGGCAGATTTTTTTTTTTTTTTTGCTTGAATTAAGCAAAAAAATCTTGTATTAAGGAAAACAAATCTGCCAATGGAACAAGTGAAAATTATCTTGGTAAGATATCTTGAAATAAGATTTTCAAGATCTATTGTCGAAAAATCAGTTCTTATATCTCACTGAAAAGTTACTCTTTAGGTGATTATGTCTTATTTTAAGTGTGATGACATATTTTAACTAGAAATGAGAAAAACACACTTGGTAAGATTCAGATTTGTGCAGTGTAGTTGATCAATCATAATAAATTATCTCAATTCAAGGCCTTGAAAAGTCTATACCACACATCAGAGACCAGCATCTCCAGAACAGGAGATACCTGGAGAAAGGAATAGAAAGAGAGAGAATAGATAGAGAGGAAAAAGAACAAACTGTAAGAGTGGGAAGACTGAGTTAATGACAAAGAATGGTGACATGTATAGTACATGGAAAAAGGTGATCAACAAAAAGCTGGGGAATCAATGAGCAGGTAAAAATGTCAGATCAGCACGATGTTTCAGTGGAAAATTGGAGCTTGAGTAGCATAAAAATTGGACTGATGCAGAATAGTTATGATATGTATCAAAACACCATCAACAGGAAGTGGAATGATGTGTAATAATACACAAGAGCAGAGACCAACATTTATAAATTCATATTTCATTTGCCTCACAAGAATAAAAGTTTTGTCATGTATTGTTGTCTGACTTGTGTTATCCAAAAGTTTTCCACTTCTTTGTGTGTTGCATTTGATAAACTTGTAGCACATTTGCAGACACTTCAGTGTGAGACTGTCTAAAAAAACATTTTTTGGAGCAAACTGATACCCCCGGTAATGCAGATGTGTGAGTTTTGTTCTAAATATGATTTATATTTTGAAGTAGTACAGTTTATGCACTTATGCACATATTAGTATTTGGAATTTCTTTTTTATTCTTCTTCTTCTTCAAAAAAAAAAAACATTAAAGAGTTTATTTTTATGTTATTCTTCACCTTCTGTATAAATTCTGCTATGTAGCTTGTTCCAGAGTTTTGAGAACACACACAAATGACTTGTGAAAAGGGGAATATTTTTGCATATAAAAACTCCTTCTAATCTTAAGCAAAAAAACAGAACCACACCTGATGTAGAGTCACACTCCATCATCATACATTAACATAAAATATGGCTGACACTTCTTGAAGTCAATCTAAATTTCAATATCTAGTATGGTAACCACAGTTGAAATTTTTACTTTTCCCCTGATTTTGCACAGAATGTTCAGACAAAGTGAACGTCTTCATTATGATGGAGAAATACTCAAAAGCTTTCTTTTAAAATTGGTGTTACTGCAAAAAAAAAATTACAACCACAAAACAATATTTACCAAAAATTTACCTACATTTATCCTCTTTCAATCCTAGTAACTCAAAGTTGAATTATGAGCCTTAAAGTAACTGGACTTCCATCCAACTGCCTGATTAAAACTAGGAATACATCAGGATTTCTGTTCAAATAAAAAAAAAAAAAACTCAATTATTTGCATCACTGTTTCCTACAGTTTCCACCACACCTATATAAATTTTATATCAGTACATTGAGCCAAGACTACTTTCCCCCGTGGTGAAAAGATTTTGATGATTTGAGGTACTGCCTGTGACTAAGAGGCCTCTGTATGCAGGGTGCACTAAGCCAAATTTCCATTTTTTGTGTGTCACACAGTCAGTCTCATTGGAATAAATTGACTTTTTGATGATCAAGTAAATAGATAGAAAATACACAATCACACAGTATGAAACCTTGTCCATATGACTGAAATTTGAAGCTTTTAAATACAGCAGCGGTCCAAAAATGGTATGAAACATCCTCCTGTTATACAGCTGTAAAAGCACAAGCTCATTAAAAATACAAACATTCATTAAAGATACACACAGACAATAACAGACACAAACAGTGTGAGTGGAGGTGGAGCAGCACCAACTGTCTGGGGAGCAAAATGTTGCCAGACACCAACGGTTCCCTAAGGAGAAGGCGGCAGAGCGCTTCAACACACACATACACATCAACACTGTGTAATTCAAGGGGTGTGAAGGTCATCTCGGTCGCCACAGATGATGTAAAGAATGCACAACTGGCCTGTTTGTGTGTGAAAGTGCAGTTATAAACCATCAGTGAATGGATCCAGAATGACAGGAAGCTGCGTCAGAGGTCCTGTTTGTCCTCCTCAGAGATACACAGGTCATGTCTGGTTCATATTTTCATGACTGCAGGCTGAAAACACATCCCATCAAAAGCCATTCAGGAGGGCATCAGAGCTGCAGCTTCGTACAGTATTCACTGAAACGGCCGACTGTTTGTTTTCATTGGTCTAAATGGGCGACAGTGATGCTGTTATTGCGCCGACTGACCCTGTGATTTACTGCACCTACATGTCAAATGAGGCGAGGGCAGGTTATTTATGTGACATTTTCATGCACAAAGGCCGTGGAAAAGCACTTAACTCAGTGTATAAAGGGACACAATAGGAAAGATAAGTCATAGAAAAGTAATTACATTGTGTAAAATCATTTTAGATGCTGTTAATGGAAATAATATGCAACAAATGGTCTGTTGTTGGATAATCCAGATAATCCATATAATCATGTATGAAACTCTTTGGTAAAAACGTCATATAATACATGTGATCAAAGAAATCACTATATTAGCTCACAGTCTAAAAATTATGTGAAAATAAAGAGATACTTGCTTAAATTAATGCCAAATGATTAGTTAGTATCTTAAAATGTTTACTTAGTATCTAAGAAATGACTTATTTCTCAAAAATAATAATGTAATAATGCAAAACATTTGATGAGTAACAAATTAAACACTGGGTTGAATCTCAAAATAATGACGTGAAAATACTTAGAAATCTTTTAAATATACAAACGTGTTAACATCTCAAAAATAATGGCTTATTTCTAAATATACTGAGATACCTTTTTGAAATTATGTCCAATTATGTGTCAGTATCTCAAAAATAACGTATTTCTCAAAAGAATAAAAATCAAATAATCATTTGTATTATATATAGCTCAAAAAAAAAAAAAAAAAAAAAAAAATCAATTAAAATATTGAGTAACATTCTCATTCTCTCATGGTAAAAAAAATATTGACTCAATAAATATTAGATTAAATCTCAAAGTAATGACGTAATACTGAAAAACCTATAGACAAATGAGTTAGTATGTATAAAATAATGGCTTACATCTAAAAAAAATAATGACTTACTGAAAATAATGTTATGTTCTCAGAATAATGACAAATAATGAATTAGGATCCCAAAATGTTGATTTATTATCTCAAAAATAATGTGTTAAAGATCAAAATAATGCAATACTTTCTCAAAATACTGAGAAATAAGAAGAAATAATGCGAGAATCCTAAAAATAATGACTTAGTATGTGAAATAATTATTTTGACCAACATCATTGCTTTTTCATCACAGTGGAATCAAGAGGAAAATCTCTACCATTATCAATTTATATCATCTGATCTGACTCTATTATAATTTTGTGTAACATAAGAAAAGTATTTAAAGCAGCATAGATTTAACATTAGTTTTAAAGTTGTGGGTTTAATTGAATTGTTCTAAGTGAGAGGAGTGAATGGAGTCTCCTCTATTGTGCGTTATCACATCACTTAAGCCGGTCCTTTGTCCTCCTCTTAAATGAGTCATTAGCAGATTATACTCCGTAAAGCCTCCCAACTGTAATCCATGACCCACACACTCGTCTGGCAGCCCTCGGGTGTCTTCAAGGACTGACAGAGCAGCAGAGGATTTATTCACAAAGAAGGAACTATTGTTTTCAGGGATCGGGTCTCGTCTTCAGCAGTGACAGTCAGTGTGAAGGGGTCACAGGGTCTGAGGTCAGGACTTACAGAGGGTCATCATGGGAAATTCACAAATGTAGTTGTACAATAATCAGTGTGTTTTTAAAGGTGCAGTCTGCCAGTTTTACACTTTAGGGTCTGATGGTTGTGTCAGATGTGGTGAAGTCATCAGTTTGAGACAGAAGGTCAAGGGTTATTATAGTTAAAGAAAACTTAGACAAGATAAGAAAACCACAGACTGCATACAAATTACAAATAGGGAATGAACAGTGATGTCACTGTTTGTGGGCATTGTGTTTTGGAAACAAATGGAAATCGAAAAGAGCAAGGGATGAAACAGGAACTTACTGAAAACACAATAAAAGTGTAACAATAAAGTAATTTCACCTTTTTAACCCTTTCATGCATAGCAGTCACTACAGTGGACAGATGTTCTCCAGCTGTTCTCTTGTATGTTCATGGGTTTTGTTATTTTATGTATATATCAGCCGACACTATGGACGCTTATGCACCATTTCATACACTGCAATTCATACAAATACTGTAACTATGCTGTTCTTGATAAACCTGATCTGCACAAACATGTTTGACTGTAAATCAATTGCTATTTGTTATTAGACTGTAATTAACAGTTTTTGTTTTGTTTTTTTTTTTAAACAAAAGGCTTTTTCTTTTGTATATTATCTCCATGAAGGGAGTAATAACTAGTATTAGAGTATGTTAAAATGTGAGAAAACATGAGATTAGCAGCATTAAAAATGTTCTTATTTCATAGTTTTCATATCACTTTCTGATATTGCGTTTTAAATACATGTTTCTTTGCTTCAAAAATGAAACACATAGTGTCCAACTGAGTGGACATTTTTGTAACTCCATAAAAAATAGGTTCATTAAAAAAAATTCAATCACATTGTTTTTTTCATGCCTAAAGAGGAATAAAAACACCCAGGAAAAAAAAAAAAAAAAAAATCTTTACTAAGGTTTTCATAATTCATGCATCAAAGGGTTAATGAATGTTGACACATACAGTTTTGATCTTCAAATATACACATAAATTATCACTACCTGAGCTAATTAGCATGCTATCTGTTAGACCATATAATTCAATATGATTTAATGCTAACATCAGCTAATGCAGCAAAGTGACACCAGTTAATGTAGTTAGGTAGTGGCAAACTTCATGACAGAATCCTCTGATGATTTTGATGGTGTAATTCCTTAAACACAACTATAACCAAGCTGCCCATCACATAGAAAAATAATATTTGATAAACAAGAACTAAGCATGTCTGACTCAGCAGCCAAGCTAATGCTAACTGTTAGACAGTCACCTGTCAATCACAGTGGACACTCCCTTAATTAAACAGAATTTCTGTCTTGTATAATTCAAACAGGTGAGTTATTTTAAAATTCACTGATGTGTGCAGTGTGTGATGTGTGGCATTTATGTACCAAGCTGTAAACATGTTTATTTCAGCTATAAAGTTTTTCATTTTAAGGGGGTCTATGGGGACTGACTCTCTTTTGAAACCAGCCCCTAGTGGACATTCATGTTACTGCACATATGGAGACCAGACCCAGACCCTGTTCAGCCCCACAGACTGCCACACAAATCTAAACACAAAATGTCTTTTTATGGTTAAAGAATAAAGAGGCTTTGATAATTTGTTGGACACATTCTAAAGGTAACATTTGAAGGTATCATTAACACAAACTAAAAACACAAAAACTACATTAAAACTATAATAAATAATGCAACATGAACCAAATTTAGTTTTAATTTTGCCCCATTGTCTATGGTTCATGGTGTACAAATGTAAAATAGTTTTGCTTTACATGTGAACCTTTAATCAAAGCGTATAACTTTTGTAAATTATATTTAATGCCACACATTCACTTTATATCAAACCCTTTTCATCTTACAGAAATCAAGGCTTTCCTGCAAGCAGTGAAAAACTCAAACTAACACTGAAAATGAAGAAAATCTAAACTAAAACTAGTCAATTCCCCAAAATAAAAATGCCAAAACTTAGTACGGCTGCACAGTTTGGTGACAAAATCATACTATTATGGACTGTATATGGATTTTAACAAACTTGCATAAAAATACAAAGACATAGTGACTTTAATCCTACATGTTTTGTGGAGTACCTTCCTTCCCAATGGAAGTAAATTCATATTGTATTTCCTATTTCTGCAATACGATCATCTTAATACTCAAATCATTAAAGTGCAGCCTTTTTTACAACTACATAATTCCATGTCATTATGCATCTTTAATACCAGCTAAAACATAATAATAATAAAAAAAAACAAGCAGAAAGACTAAATAAACAAACAGTAATGAAAACATCAAATCTATAATAATGATGCAAACTTAAACAGAAGCATTTCATTTCACCAGGCAGGAAGCGAGCTAATGAAAAACCCAATTACATTGCATTATGGGAAATGAAGGATCATGTCTCCTTCGAACTTCACAGGGTCAAAGAGCCACTTTTGATGATTGCAAAAACTAATTTAGTTATTAATGTGCTTTTCTATCATTTATGGGTGAATGTAAGTCTCAGAAAGCACCAGTTTCACGTCTTTATCAAATGACTTCTATTGATTTGAAATGTAACCTACTTGTATGCGCCATGGTAACAACATCAGCTATGTCAGCCATATTTGACTTCAAACTGTGGTTAAAAAGACCACTGTTGCACCACTTTCACTAAGTCTAAATTTATACTTCTGTCACATCAAATAAAAACCAGACTACTGAAAGTGTGGGACTTGTGACAGGAAACTGGTAAAAGAATGACCCCCACATGCCCTGTAGTATTTATAGATACAGAAATATGTACATCATTTATTCATGATGGCTTGGTTGGTGTAAGAAGATACTGAATGTGATTAAAGTCTAATTCTGGCTCTCATACAAACACCGTCTGCCTCTTACCACCCATGACTAAAACCATTAGGACCCCCGGGTTAAAACGGGGGTCCGCTGTGCCACTTCTATAGTCTGCACGCTGAAACAAGGCACTGTGCATGTATGACTGAGTGTGTGTGTGTGTGTAGCAAAGTGATTTGTCACACTTGCAGCACACTTGGCTGAACAAAGGAGCCCCCTCCTCTCAGTCACATCACAAAGCATGACTGTCCCTGTGCCACGATTGGTGAACAGCACAGTGTGTTGTCATGTGATTGGTGCATAGCCTGGGGGCTCAGTTATCATGACTCAGCCCCCTTTTCTATTTTTTGGAGGGAGGAGGGGGAACGGTTTGGATAAGAGGAAAGGAAAGATACAAAGGTAAAAAAGAGACATTTCTATTGGTTTAACTTCAAAGCTTTGTGAACAGAAAACTTTATTAGAAAACTGTGTGGCTTCACACATTACACAAAAGATACACAAGGGAATGCTAATCGTTTTTTTATTTACTCAAAAATATCTGTATAAACCAGAAATAACCCTCAGATTCTCAGTTTTTAACCTGGACCTTTTTACATAGTTAGAAGAAAAAGGGACATTTCAATATGTGGGTGTGGTCACTCTTAACGTCCCGAGTTGAGCGAGGAAAAAGTGAAAACGGTGCAAGCATCCCAATGTCCATGTACATCCATCCATACACACACACAATCACACACACACGCACACACACCCTCATCACAGTGTGTGTTAGAAGCGTCTGTAGTAGCGGTGTGGGGGTCCGTAGTGCATGGGCAGATCCATCATGTCCATGTTATGGTTGTGATGGTGGGGATTGGGGTTGACAGGAGGGTTGTGGTGGTGATGGGGGTGGTTGTTGTTATTGTTGTTATTGTTCAAGGGGGGCAAGTGCTGCAGGGGGGGCACGTAGGGTGCTGGGGGCAGCCGGGGTAAAATCACCTGGTGGTACATCCTGCCCTGGGGTGGACCCGGAGGGTAACGGGCACGAGGAGGGACGAACAAGGGAGCCTGTACCGCCTGCAGGTGAGGAGGAGGAAGGGGAGGGGCTGGGGGGTTTGGGTTAGGTGGGTTTTCTGGGGGTGGACCCACACGTGGCCGTTTGGGTTCGGAGATCAACTCCGGAGGAGGGCCAACCCTCTTCCCTGAATTATCTGAAAGAAAGAAAGAAAGAAAGAAAAGAAAAAAAAAAAAGGGCAGAAGAACAAGCAGAGACAAGTTAATGACAAACGCTCGAGCAGCATCTGGTCACAGTCAAACAGGATCTGTAATAAATGTAGAAGCCCCTGTGAGGTCACTGCTGGTTTGTGCTGTGATCAAACATTAACTTACTGAGAACTATTACTGCTGTGTTCAATGCTACCAAGTGTGTAGTCCCTTGAATCCGGCTGCCCCTGTCTGTGTTGCCATAGTGATGCAACACAACATGAATATACACATGCTATACATTCACGTAACCAGAGGAACGTCAAAACGAACAAAACCAGTTTTTGGACAACAGAACACAACATGAACAATAAGCACATAAATGGGCAGATATCTAAAACAAGCCCACATATGCCATGAACAGCTTCACAAAACAACAGACCAATGTGACAAACTTTGCAGCGCTAACACTAAGCAGATCCAACAGTACAGGTATTATTTATCTACTGCTAAAACTCACTGAATGAGGCAAAGAAGAGTAAAAATAAAGGTCGCAAAATAGATGACATGATGAGAACCAAATTCATCTTACATTTGCTGTTTTCTGATCACAACTTGGTTTTATATGAATGAAGCTTCTGCTGTCAGCTAATCCATTGTTTTGCGTCACATTGAAATGATTCTGAGTGGAAACAAATGGCCCAGGGCCTCACAGGTTAAAAAGAACATACACAGGTGTATGTGCTAACAGGCATGTCATCTTAGTGTCACGTATGAACACACAAATCAGCAGGCTAGCTGACAGACTCTGCAATCCAATACAAATTCATTATAGAATTAGCCAATATAGCTAAGTTATGCCAACAAGGGTTAGGGTTCGTTTCAGTTACTTGATAAATGTTGACACATATGTCTAATAACAGCGTGAGCTTTGGGTAATACATGAACCCACTTACTAGCTGTGAATGGCCTTTGAAAGAGGTTAGGTCAAAATACATAGCAAAACTGAAATAAATCTAACACTAGTAAAGTAGCATGTTATGCAGAAATCTTCACGAAACACTTGCATAACAAAAACGTACAGTTTTTTCAGTGTAACATAAACCACAACAACAGTAGAGCTGCCCATCAGTAAAAATATGTCATCCAAGCCCTCTGCCAGCCCTAATATCACCAAGCAATAATTTACTAAAACATCACCACTTCAGTTATTAGAATGTCCACATAAAGAACTCATGAAAAAAAATGAATGAATGACCATTTCACCAACAGTGGTTCTTCTGTGGTTGTTGCACACACACACACACACACACACCCCCTATCCTGCTTCACAAACTACACACAAACACTTTCAGATAAAGCAAACACAGGAAACACCATGTGACTGTTGTTGGCTTTTTTCTGTAAACAGTAAACGTGTCTGAATAAATAATGGTTTATAATGATGGGAGAAATAAGAGCCAGGCCACAGTGCAACAATATCCTACAAAAAACATACACAATAGACAAATTTCTACATGAATGAAACCCCAAACATGAAGCTAATGCAGATACTTTTCCTTGTAAGCGTTAATGTTGACAGCACTGACCTGCACTCTTCTTGCTCAGCTCTGCCTCTCCTTCCTTCTGGATTTCCTGAATGATTCGCTCGTCATCTTGCTGCAGAAACACACAAACGAAGAGGTTATCACTCTCTTAGATTAAACACCATCAGCAACTATTGGTAAAAAAAAAAAAGTGAAAGTGACCCGCATTTACACCTAAACTACAGAGGAGATGTACTGAACATGATTCGTGTACAAGGACTTGTTCATCTGGATGCAGCAACTGACTGTCATGGTAATACACCGCTCAAAAAAATTAAAGGGACATTTCATTGGGAAAAAATGATGCTGGGTGTTTATACTAATATGACCTGGGTAGTGTGTTAGAAACAAAAGGATGCCACAGTGTTTAATGGAAATGAAAGCCATCAACCTACAGTGGGCTGAAATCAAAGACACCCCAAAAATCAAAGTGAAAAAACGACGCAGCAGGCTCCTCCATAATGGTGCTCAGTACTTTCTATGGCTCCCACATGCTTGTATGATACCTGACAACATCGGCACATGCTCCTGTTGAGACAAAAGTGTCCTGGGGAATCTCCTCCCAGGTCTGGACCAGGTCATCACTGAACTCCTGAGGTTAACCTGATGGTGTTGGATGGGGACCACCGTAGGGTCTGAAAATGTGTTCCAGGCTTTCATACCGATGCCTGATGTCAGTCAGGGTGTTGTCGTTTAGCCTGTAGGGGTCTCTGAGCCCCTCCATGTATATTCCTCCCCAGACCATCACTGACCCTCCAACAGGCCACTGGTGTGAATGTCTCTGACCATACAATCATTCTGTTGGTGGGTCAATGATGGTCTGGGGTCATTCTGTAGGGCTCCTTGCACAAAAAAGCAGATACTGGTCTTGCTGGTGGGTTAAGGACCCTCTAGAGCCCTGTCCAGCCTGTCAACTGGAATCTCCTCCATGCTCTTGAGACTGTCCTGGGAGACTAGGGGTGTTAGAAAATATTGGTTCTGCAATGTATCGCGATATTTCATTTCACAATACTTATTACACAATACTATTGATATTAAAAAGTACTGTATCGATATTTTCAGATATTTATTCAAATGCAGATATGATGGAGGTTCATTTTTGCTTTTTGGTTTTCTTTATTATTTATATCTTATTTATTATTATTTAACACCGTTGTATTAAATAATGGTTATTTGAAGCATCCTAAAAGCATTTTTTACTGTCTTAGAGGCAGATGTTAGTTCCTTTGTCGGGACAAAAATAATGTTCTGATGTTAGTTCTGAACTAATAGAATATGAACATTTGAACAGGATCTTAAACTGTAATGTCTGTAAAATATAATTTAAGTTTGAACACAAGAACATTTTGGGATCTAGCATTAGATCCTGTTGTGAAAAAAAAAGTGTTTATAATTTGTGCATATTGCTGGTGTAATTCAGTTCTTCCAGGAAATAATCATTTTTTAAAAAGAAGCAAACAAAATAATTGCCTTTTTAACAGTATTATGATATATTGTATCGTGATCCTAGTATTGTGATTTGTATTGTATCGCCAGATTCTTGCCAATACACACCCCTATGGGAAACACGGCAAACCTTCTGCCAACAGCATGTATTGATGTGTCATCCTGGAGGAGTTGGACTGTGCAACCTCTGTACAGTCCAGGTATCTCCTCATACTACCAGTAATGACACTGACCTCAGCCAGATGTAAAAGTAGTGAAAGACAGTCCTGAAAAGTTGAGGAGGGAAAAAATGACAGAGGCCTCCACCAGCAAACCCGTTCTTGTTTTGCCGGTTGCCTCATTGTTACCCCTCTAGTGTATCTGCTTATTTGCTGAAATTGATTAACAACCTTCTCTGCTACTTAACCGACCAGATCCATATCCCTGATGTTGAACTGACTTGATGCTAAAAAGTGTTCCTTAAATTTTTCTAGCAGTATATTTTAAAGCTGGCACATGAGAGTTGGTTAGGCCTTAGATTCTCTCTCACTGTCACAGAAAGACTTTTTAAGGACTGAGTATAAGTGTAAACAAGGTATTTTATCATACATAATACACTAAAAGGGTTTAGTTAGTCCACTTTAATCTACAGATACAAATGAACTACATTGATCCCTGGGTTTTTGTGTATGGCTTTGACAACATTCATCTATTTTAGATCAAAAAAAAAAAAAAAACATGGAGAATTTTTACATCCATATCACTCAGCTCTAGTACATAGTGCTCCTGTGATTTTGTCCCCTGAAGACACCAGTTGAAAATCTCACTAATGGGTCCACATGACCTCTCCAAAGCCAATGCAGCCCCAGCATGTAGTTAGATTGTGGAAGGGGTGATCATCAGTTAGTGGGTTGGAGAGTGGTCAATGTCCAAACTGTACATGGTATAGTTTAGAACTCATGTTACATCCATACATGGAACGTATAGTTAGATTTAAAGTGTTCGTTTCACCCATTCACATGTGCAACACAGAAAACGCAAATTTTTTCATTAAGCCTCCACTGGCCGAGGAGATACAAATATTTATTCATGTGTTGGCCGGCTTTGGAGCCTCTGCAGAGCTGCTGGACCAGCTCCAGCTCATTAGCAGCTTGGAGACTAATTGTTGTTTCTGGTTGCCAGTGATACGGCAGCCAGACCACTGTGGAGTGGAGTCAGATGGTAAGGGTTAAGGTGCAGGGAAATAAAAGAAAATGTCTTTTCATCTTCCAATAGACGGCTTTCAAATTTGCTTGTTTCTGAAAAACGATAACTATATTCTGAACTATTAAAGCCGTAATTATGACTAGATTGACCATGTTTTCTCAGAGTTAAAGAAACAAACAGCCTATTTGTATGGGTGTGAGACGCACTGTGGGGTCGGTCCACAGGGAACACTTTCGGCAGTGGCGACAGGGAGCTCCGGGAGAGCGGGCGTGCTGGCAGAAGTGGTTGTAGCCGGTGATGGGCTCTCGGCAGAGGTAGCACATGAAGCTGCCACAGCGGCATGACATCCGGTTGCAGCCCTCCGACTTGACCAGGCCCGTCCCGCACTTTACGCACTTCCTGACCCGAGCTGCCGTCATTCGCTCCTCACTATGAGATGCAGAAAGACAAGAAAGATTACAATTGGAGCAAGAAGAAACAGAGATGAACTTTATCCTGCGAATGTAGATGGTAACAGTTCCCTCATTCATTTGGTTCTGTAGACGTCTATGCATTGAAAAATTGAACCGCAAACTGTTGCTAGGATGGTGATCGATTTAGTTCTGTCCTGTTACAATCATCATGTGGGTAGATGCAAACTGCTTATGGATCTCCGCTGATCTTTCTACCAGGCTCCTTCCTGTTTCTTTCAGCGCCGGGAAGTGAGGAGATCTGTGAGTGGCTCAAAACAGGAAGTGCTGCCTGTGGGTCCGCTGGACCACAGGAAGCAGCCGGCCTCTCCACTTCCTGCAGCGCTGTCCGGGAAACTGAGCTGTTTACCCAGCATCCTCTTTGATGAGATAGGGATGTGAATGGAGTACAGGCAGGAGTGAGATTTAAACAGGGGCTGGGACAAAGACATACCCCCAAAAATCTGAATATAAAAAACAGATCTGGATTAAGGGCTCTAATCTATCTCATCACTTTTATAGCTTCACACCTTGATGATGTGACTCCAACTCATCTGCTTCCATCCAGGGTTTATGAAAGTTTCAACAAGTCAAATGAAGGCTTTTTTTTATACAATGTTGAGACCATTAAAACCAGCTGGGGCTGGGCAATGGTGACAGTTTGGTAAACTTCATCATCCATCATTGGGTTGGACAGTGTTTCATACAATAATATACTACCTGACATGTTGACTGAGGAGCTGATAGATGTCAGAGATAACAAATATTTGTTAAATGAAATAAATAATTGGCCTGGAGCTGGCTTTAGTTTTCCCCTCCTGAACTGAACACTGGTCTGTATCAGGTGTTTCAAACTCCTCTGTCTGCTTCTCAGATTTTGCCACAGTTTATTAGAACCTGTGTCTAACATGTTTCTGCAGCTATTCGTACATCGTGGCGTTTGATCATTTCCATCTAAAACCACATTTCTGTTTGTTTCCTGTAGTTACTCAGTGAACATAGCAGTCTGTAAATGGGCCACAAATGCAGACACCTTTTAGTGATACACTAACTTTTCCACCTCTTTCAGATGTAGACATGTTTAATACTTTTAGGTTTTAGGAATATTCTGAGTCTCCACTTGAGGTTTTCATTCACAAACAGATGCATTCACACAAAAACTGCTGGATGGACACTCATCTAAATGAATCTAAAGTCACCTTAAGACAGACCTGTCTAAGTGGTGATGTGGGGAATTGCTGTGTGAGCCACTTACAAGAGCACCCTCATGCGGATCTCATCCCTTTCCAGGACCTGTTCACATGTCTTCCCCACATGCTGCTTCCACTGGACATGGCACTTTCTGCAGCTTTCCTGCACACGTGTTGTGAGAGATGAGTAGAGGGGAATGATATAGAACGAAAGGAAGAGAAATGATTTCATTAGAGTGTCTGTATTACATTCATCATCTACATATACCAGCTAAACACGCCATCACCATTTCATTACACATTTCCACTAGTCTGCCTTTAACACTGCAGAGTGAATATTCCTGTGTATCAGCTGCTCTATATGCTGCTGCTGCCACCACTGCAGCGACTTGGACTTTGCACAGACACAGCGAGGTGTGGCTGTCTGTGCGTGCTCGCCGCTGCTGCTGCCGACTGCTCGGTTGCCTAGGAACAGCAACTCCATCTTCTCGCCTCTTTTGTAGTGTCAGCCCCGAGACGTTCAAGCTAAAGGACACACGGGGCAGAAAGACATCAGTGCAGCAGCATGGATGTCTTCGACGAAAAGTGCATGCATGTCGAGGAGCTTCCTCTCTGCTGACCCTCAGCTAAGTGGTGTTGTCATAAATATTTGAGCTGGTCATGTAATATTGACAAGAGTGACATGACAGCTTATGCAGAACAGTATGATCCACATCACCATGGCAACATCCCTCCAGCCTGACCCTTAACCTGGGAGGGAAAAACCCCTGGTTCTGTGACCTCCTTCCCCATTTTTCTATCGTTTATGTGTTTCTCCTGGCACAGCCTTGTAGCCTCCACATTAGTCACTGACTGAGACAGCTGTGGCGTTTTCCTGTATGTGCGTCCAAGGTCAGCCAGAGGGTGTGGAACAGGGTTTGAGAGAAGTTTTTTCTGGCGTTCAGAGTGGGTAAATGCACTATATGTCTCTCCAAAGGCAAACAAGGAGGTTTAAAGATGAACTGTGACGCCAGTTGGCAGCCTCAAGAAAGGGAAGAGTCATTTCTGAGCCAGTTCAAACATGAAGCCAATGACAATGACACCAACTATGTTCAGATCTTTGTGGTCTTTCTGCTTTAAAAAGACATGGGTGACTAGGGAGGAGATGCAGGACAAAACCTGGGATGTGTAATCATGTGAGAGGTGTAATGAGAAAATGCTGTTTCCACCTGGTTTCAGTTAAATGATGGTCTTCAGAGAAAGGGAGGAGGGGCTACATGCATGCAAAATTGGATTCAAGTGTCAGAAAAATACAGATCACACAAAGACAGGGAGGGAGAGTGTGAGAAGGGGAAGAGGACAGGGCAGCACAGTGAAAGATCACCCCCTAGTGGTAACCTGCAGGAAGAAACAATTGGAGTAATGTGCAGGGCAGGATGGAGCATATGATATGAGTGTGTGATCACTCAGAAGAGACGCTGGCAAACACAACACACCTTACTTCTTATAGAGTGGCTAAAAATGCAGCTGCTGAAGTCACAGTTAACCCTCGTACAGGGCGTTTCCAGTGAACTTGTCATTTTCAGTGAAAAATGGAAAGCAGAGTGTGGTCGAGATGTTACCAGGTTAAGAAGTGCACACAAAAAAAGAAAGAAAAAGCAAGATGTGGGTGAAAGTGCAACAGCAGCATTTTTACTCCCTCATGTACACTTGTTCTTCTACTTTCTTTTCTTTGTGCTCTGATTTCTTCTCCACTTTCACTACACTACCTTCTAGGGATGTGATACTGATCTTTAAAGTAATGTTTGAACTGACGGTCAATATCTTTAATTTTTGTACAATATAACTACAACAAGAAAGCCTCTGAGGTATTCATCTCTCATCTTCGAATGAGCATGAATTAAATCATACAATAGTACTAAATAAAAGACTAATAACACATAACAGCCCACTGCTGTTGGCGAAATATTTTATCTCCTGAGAGCTGATGTCAGTCACTGCAGTTAATTCAGTCTGATACAGATGTTCAGCTAACATATCTGTACATTTCTACTACCTTCTCTCCTTCCTCCCATCCTCTCTTCATTCATACCTTGACTCTCCTCTTCCTTTTTCTATCTTTCCTCTCTGTCTTGGTGCAGGCTGCAGCAGCCCTTATATGGCAGTGCAGACTGCTTGCAGAGCTTCTGATTGGATGCATGGCTATGTTTTTTGGTAGGGTGGTGGCTTTCACTGCAGAGAGGATATGTACTGAGTACATTACATGACAACATCAGCCTCTATGATATAAGATACTGAGCAGATGTGATAATATGTGAAATGCAAAGTGGAGCAACTTATCAAGTAGAGTTACAGCTTTTCCTTGCACTATGATGGCCTTCAAGTGGCCTACATTTCTACATTCCTCTGCTTTCATGAAGTAATCGCACATAGGCTGGTCCAAATGTCCTCATAACCACATGTGGAATACATTAACATCTGCATTTGTACATCATGCATATGTGTGTGTGTGTGTGTGTGTGAGTGTGGTTCAGATGGAGCCAGGGGAGAAGAGCAGAAAAAAAGAAAAACAGGCAGAAAAGACAGAATCTGGGTCAAACTTGATCTGAACCACATTTGAAATGGAGGAGGAAGTGTGTCTGACCAGTAAGAAACCAGTTTGAGGGGAGTGGACCGTTTAACCGGCCAATCCCGCAGCAGTGTGGACTAAAGGCGGGTGGGCTTATGGAAGTGTGTCAGTTACATAATGAAGCCCCTCCCTGTTCATAGACTGAGCGGCCTAGACTGTACAGCAGCAACCGTCTTCAACTGTACTTGAGCTGAAGTGAAGCAGCGACCAGCAAAAAAAAAAAGAAAAAAGTGAACAAAGAGGGCAGATACATGTGTAATAATTCTGTTCTTGTGGCAGATTTGGGTTGTGGGGAGGGGGTTTCCACAGTCACAAATTCACATTCTGATTCTTACACACATTTAAGAGAAAACAAGTGGTGTGTACCATTTAAGAGGGAAACAAAACCCACACACATATTTTATGTATTTACTTACTTTTAAAATGCAAGTTTTAAACATAGTCAGTACAGCACGGTAACAAAATTCGTTTCTAAGAGAGATATATACCTCCAGGTTTTGGTCACTGATGTGGAGTATAATTTTCTATAAAATACATGTGGAGCATGTGAAACTTTTTTATGCTCGGGTGTGTAATGGGGTGCAGCTGTGCATGGCACTGAAGTAGACACTATAAACCTCTGGCTCCACCTACAGGTAACTGGACAGAACTGCAGCAAAAGGCGACTGCTCTGACATCCTGTATGTATCCAGACTGAAAGAGTTTATATTATTACATTTAAGAACAAACTGTTTCTTCTTTCACTGGCCATAACTCAATATAAACAACAGCAGGTGATGTTAGCTACTGTTCACTGCAGATCCACCACTTCTGTTAATACCTTTCACAATAAAAGCCCTCAGCATGTACTGTTTAACAGTGCTTAGACATTCACTAAGGAAGTATAAAATAGTCAGGTTCGTTGAGTTTCATTTCCTTAAGTGAAATTTTATTCATGTTTCGTCATGTCATTCTAGTTGAAAACCCCAAGTAACATTAACTCTTGATTTAACCTCAGTGGCATGGCACTTTATGTGGATAGTCTGCTTTCTCTAGACTATAGAGTACTTAAAACATTTCATCAGCATATCCTCAATATCTAAAGTAATTTTAAACTGAATTTGACAAAAAAATACGCATTTCAATTTCAGGAGACATTTCGAGTAACAACAACATCACACAAATATCTTTTAAATAATACATGCATGAAATGCTGGAAAACTAAACGATGTTCTACAGATCTCAAGGGTACTTTTAAAGATTAATCTAAAGACAAAGTGAAAACTGCTGAATTTCTTAAATCCAAACTATAGCTGCTTCAAACCTAACTCCAAACCAAGGTCTGGACCATTGCATACATTTGTGTTTGGTTACATTTGCTTTTAAGCTGCAATTTTTGGAGTGGACTGAAAAGGTTTGCATGACAGGAAAGTCACACTTTCAGTGTCACATCCGCAAATTAGGTTTGAAACCTGCTAGTCAACTGCTAAAACATTAAGAATACTATATTTTTGTTTTTAGCTGCAACTGCGGGACAGTGGGGGGTTTGATGTGAAGCACTTTGTGCTACATGTACCATGTATGAAAAGTGCTATACAAATAAAGTTTGATTGATTGATATAAACTCACTCTAGGTGGACTATCCAAATAAAGTGTTACCTATGCACTTTTGGCCAGTGTACTGTATTTTGACATTTATTTATTTAACCAGGTATGTTAGTTGAGAACTGATTCTCATTTTCAGTAATGACCTAGACACATACAGACAAACAACCAGTCACTCCCACATTCACACCTATGGGCAATTTAGATGAAACAATTAACCTACAATGCATGTTGGATGGTGGGAGGAAGCTGGAGTACCCGGAGAAAACCCACACAAACACAAGGAGAACATGCAAACTCCACACAGAAAATTCCTGGTGTTGGAATCGAACTCAGGACCTTCTTGCTGTGAGGTAACAGCACTATCCACTGCGTCACCCCATTATTATTTTGTGCCTTTCAATATTCTTCTATGTATTTTTTTTATTTCTACAATGAATTAATCAATGCCGTGACTGATCGATTATCAGAATTGTTGGTGGTTAACTTCTTGTTCTGTTCCACAAACAACCTATGACTATTTATACTTACAGGCTTTAACATGATGCCATGCCAAGAGAGGAGCAGACACAAATTATATAAAGACACATGTTTATCGTTTTAGGGGATTAACAAAACCACATCTCTCCACTCATTCCGGGAATGTAGTGATAGGAGATGCGTGTGTGTTTGTGCTACGCTGACTCAGAAAGAGACTGTGGTTGTGCAAGAGGGAGACAAAAGAACAGAAACTGAAATAGACAAACATATCCGCACAAGAACAGGAGGGTTGTGTTTGTGATGCTAACACAGGATTTTGGGTACGTTTCTGTGTGTGTTTGTTTTGAGCTAAAATAATGGTGATTTTAGACTGGGATCCACGACAGCCTTGGCAGACAAAAAGCAACGCCTCTCCCCCTGCATTCCTCAGACAGAGGGAGGAGGCCCGGAGATAAACAGAGAGAGACAGACAGAGGTGGCGACCTCGCCAGATGGAACCATTTTATCATCTTCTTAAAAGTCTTCATCAATCTCTCCTCACTCACATATTTGATCTCTGTCTCATGTTCGGGCTGAGGTGATTTATGCTTAAGTGTACACAGGGCTCTGAATGTGAGACACTGAGGGCTTTTCTATCACGATGAACTGAATAATTCATGATGACTCTTTCCGGAGTCAAATGAAAGTTCAATATACATATTGTACAGTGAGATTTAACTCTGACAAACAGGAATGTGAAAGTACATTCTAGATATGACTATGCATGGTCAATGTGTAGTCACTTGTAGGTAGTTGCTTTGGTTATTGTCAGTTGAGGAGGAATGGTACTAAATCCCAAATCTAATAAAAGTTTAATGAATCAATGTTACATATAAAGCTCAGAGGACAGAATGGAGGACTGACCTTGCGGCATCGTGGGTTGGGACAGCTAAACAGAGACATGTCTTTGTCCAATAAGGCTGGGAAGTTACAAAACGGACACCTGCGAGAGTCAGAGGAAGTGTTCTCAATCTCATATCAACTAAACAGGACCTTTCCATTCATTAAACCAGTGTACATCAACATGAAACCAATGAGAATCAAATTTAACAAGTAAGAACAGCTGGAATACTAATGCGGTGTGTGTTGCTCAACGTCTAGCACATATACACACTCTTACCTCACTAGTTCATCGGCGCAGGTAGCAGCCACCGCCTCCTCCGCCTGCCTCTCATAATATTTACACAGAATGTTCTCCGGCAGGACCTTCTCCAGCTCACACACTGGATATGAGCACGGGCAGCCCCCCTCCATGCAGCTCAGCTCCGACTGCAACAACAACGCAAACACAAGTGATAAAACACACAAAGTCCTGTGGGTTAAAACAACATGGATACAAGACTTCCCGAAACCATTATCAATGCAGTATAGGGCCAATTTCACACCCAAACCATACAAAGGATATGAAGTTTCAAAGTTCTTGATGATTAAAAGCATTTTCTTGGATAAGGTGCAGCAGGCTTTGATTCTGTTCTTTTCAAGCAAGTTTCCACTAAGAAATTTAAGTGTACCTGTACTCGTCATGCTTATGGCATTAATTGTGCTTTGTGTATTACTCATAAGCAAGAAAGGCGCAAATTCAGTAAAAAATTGCCAGAAATGCACCACACTGGACCTTTTTATTAAGTGAATCACCCGCAGGGGCAGAACCTAAGGGAGCAGCTATTGTCAGCCAGAAGTCATGCACCAGCGTTGGATCTGGGTGGAACTGATAGTATTATATGTGATCTTTTGAAACAGCTAACAATGAAAATTCACTACAGGTGCCCTTTAATGCACCAGTCTCGAGACAGATCTTGTTGAACTTTTACTGAGCTACAGTTTATATAGTAGACAGAAGCGTTAACAGATACCCTTTAACCTCTTACTTTCAGAACCCCAAATAAATGGCTAGAGCACTGCAGAGAATGCAGTGCATTAAGTTAAGTGTTAAGTGTGTTGAGTATTACAGAATGTGGTGTATTAAAATGCATTTTGTTTTCTATGTCATAGCAGACAGCATGAACACAACATAATACATGGTCTGTCAACTGGTGAGTAGCTTCTCCTTTCTTAACCATCGATCTGTTAGGGAGCATCTAAATTAGACAATGTCAGGAATCATTAGGCTCATTGGGATTGTGAAAATGTGGTTCAGGGGGTATGAGACATCATTCTCATACATGGACTGGACACCACAAAGTGTCAAAGCTTGGCAAAAAATGTATGCAACTATGCATGGAAATAAAGGTGTGTGTGGGAATTTTTTTTTACATCCATTTCTCAAATTCAAGAACATTTGGAAAAGGAGCAATTTAGGGATAGTAATGGGTTAAAATATTTGAATAATGTCATGATTTGAAGCTAATGAGGACAGGATTGTGTCATCAAGATTTGGTACAAAAAAAGCATCCAGGAAAGGTCTAGTCCTTTAGGAACAAAGATGGGCCATTTATTCAACAAATGTAAAGGAATAATGTTTGACCATGTAAAAACAACATTCCTCAAAGATAGGTAAGGATATTTGGATATTTCATCATCTCACTGTACATAAAATTTCTAAAACTGTTTTTACAACTGTGCATACTGTTTATTTATTTCTGTTTTTACATTTCTTTTTTCTACGATGTACATATTCTTATAGTGTGTTTTATATTTTGTCTGAGTAGTAGGCAAAACCCTAAGCGGAACACTGATCTCTGATCCCTCAGATGATGCTGCGTCGAACAGTCATTTATCTATAGTTAACAGAACTAAGTTCTCCAATACAGAGTTATAGCCACCAACAAATGTCAGGAATGGAGGCATATTTACAAATAGAATTAAGCTCACCAGGCATGTAAATAATATTATTTCTGCAGTCTCATTCTTTTTTAATGTACAATTTCCATACAGCTGCAACCATTTCTTGTTTGGGGTTTTATCTGTAGCTATTGCTTTGATGAGAGGAAATGCCACCTCATCTCGTCTTTACCCACTCGCTGGGTGTGCTGATATATTCTGACCAGGTTTCACAGTTTGAATTAGTGGTTAATGGTTCCATGTTGGTTTCATTTCATAGTTTTGTTACAATTATTAACAATATAAAATGTTTTTCCCAAAAACATATTGAAAGAAAGACTTCAAGTTAATGCATTTTTATAAATGAAGCTCTACCTTCATATTCAATCAGTTTTTAAGATTAGTCAAAATTGTATTTAAGAAATTTAACTGTAAAATTTTAATATTTTAGGTCCTACGATAATTCACATGATTGGATTTTAGACTTTCTGTGAATCTACAGAACCCCTGTGTTTGTGCTGTAGCCATGGACTACTGTAATACTCAAGAAATACTTAAAAGTTTGGGTTTTCATACAATGGATTTGTTTGGATTTAGTGGTCTGTAAAAGCAGGGATTTTTCCTCTGATTCTGAAACCTACCAAAGACATGTTTATGCATAATCAACAGAGACAGTGATACCTGCATAATGAAAGAATAACTTGCACTGAATCTAAAAATGTGTATCATGTCTGTGTGTTAAGATCAGACATAAAGATTTTGGAGGTAAGTAGCTGCATTCAGGCTAAAATACTAAAACACAATTACAGCCACTGCTGTTGCATCTGTTCACTATGTAAGTCAGTGGGCCTAACTATAGTGACTGCCTTCAGTGGTTTTCAGAACAGTAGCACACACCTGTGTCCTCCACTTTATAGGCAACCATTTAGAAAAGTGTAACTAAAAAATGACATAGTATCTACAGCAAATGATATATGCCATTTACACTAAATGTGCTTTAATGTACAATGCTGAACTCTTCAGCTCAGGAAGACATTGATTTATTGTAACAGAAATAGTCATTTGTAGTTGCTTGGCAACAGCAACATGAAGTCTTATGAACAACAGTACCTTTCCAGAGCCAAATACTGCCTCCTGAGCATATTTAACCAGGCACTCTTTACAGAACAGGTGACCGTCTGAACACTGGGTCATCTTCTCAAACGCAAACTCCCCAAAGCAGCAGCCACACTCAATCAGCTGCCCATCCTGCAGAAAACAATTGAACAGACAGACATACCACATGCAGGATGAATGGTATTAATAGATAGCACAAGAGGAAATAAAAAATCTGACATGCCTTTTGGTGTGAACTTGACTAAAGTAAATCCAGAAGCAACTAAACAGACTGTAATTTGAGCAGTTTTAGTTGCATTTTTACTGACAGCCTCACTGTGTGATATGGATTTAATAATCTTGGGTCTGGCATGTTTGTAGATCATGTGGTGACGCTGTGCTAGTGTAGTGTAACAGTGAACCTCAGATAATTATTACAAATGGGAAAAAATGCAAAGCCTTGGGAGAGGAGGATACTTTAACTCAGAGAAAACTTGAGATGACAATTTTGCAAAGACGGATGTGGGTTACTTTTAGTAAATATAAACTTTGCTTTTTCATGGATCAGTGCGTCATGTTATGCTGTGCTCCAGTTGGTTGGTTAAGTAAACATGGTTTGTAGCAGAAGTTAGCCTGTGAGTTGGTCATTTAGGATGTCAGAATTCTGTCCCAGGCTGTGTTTGAACCTCTGTCACAGACCAATGCAAGACCAGCATTTTTATCACCAAAGATATTGTTATAGACATCTTTGGTCTAAGGTGACAATGGCGTTTAATTTGTTCATCACAAACATGGTCAGGCTTATAGTGGGTGAGCTGGTGTTAACGCTCTTACCTTCTTATATTCATCTTCGTTGACCTGGAGGGCCAGTAGGAAGTCTTCATGCTAAAATGATAGAAAGAAAAGGAAAAACTCAGACAGTCTATTAATTATAATAAACATTATGTGAGTTGGATAAAAGGTAGTGGCCTAATGAAAATGCCATGAATCAGGACAAATTCTTAAAAAGTAAACAAACGTGACAAAAGGCATTCAGGCTAGCTTGGCTTAAAAAGTGTTGAGGGAACATGCTGCTATACAAATTAATGGAATAAATGTGAAATAAAAATGCACAGAAATGCTACAAATAGATCACAGAAAAAAATGTAGTGAATGCTCATACCTCTGCCCATTCCTTGGCCTTCTGCTGATAGAATGAAAGCTCTTTCTGCACAGAAGCCTCCAGATTGCTGTACGTCCTGCAGTAGCGACGGTCATTCTCCAAGAAGTACATCCTCTTCTCAAACTTCACTGAACCTAGTAGAGGACAAAGCCAAGAATGTATGTTACAGCCTGCTTACATAAAAATCATCGTTTTCCCAAAAGATTGAATTAGATTAAATAAACTGATCAATAAAAGGACGCTACAAGTAGCATACGAGCCAATCTACAAATTCATGACTAGAAGCAAAAAAGTCCCAAAATACAACACCTGGAACAAAAGGACTGAAGTAACAACTGAAGAGCAGGTCATTAGCCTCATAGCATAATTGCTCATGTCATATTTTTGGCCAAATTGTGATATCTGCATAAAATGAAGTAGCAATATTGGGAGGGTAAAGTTACACAGATATCACAATTTGGTCAAAAACACGACCTAGGCAGTTATGTTATGAGGCTAAAGCTACATTATATAGTGGTGAAAATAGAATCATAACACATCTACTACAAGTACAATACTGTATAAGGACTGTTGAAGATAAATTAAAATGAAAGAGCAGGAGAAGGGGTATAATATTCTAGGAGAGATGTTAAAATTTCAAAGATCTAGTTCTAAAGTTCTAAATTTCTGAGATAATAAGCATGAATATTCTGTGATATTATAGTTACACTGTAAGCAAAAAAGTTTATACAAATTTGGTCAGGTACTAGCTTATGTGCATCAGGAAGTAGAAAATTTATAATCTTGCCATATTCACCTTTTTAAAATTTCTGCCATTGGAAATTGCTGAGATTTTCCTCAAAACATTAAGCCTTCCCCAAACCCTGTTCTGTCTGTGTTTAACTCTGTTAAACCCAAACAGCTACTGGTAACCAAACTCAACAACTGATCTAAAATGTGGAATAATTTTTGAACCACTCAATCTATAAGTACTTTGAAATAACTTGGGTAAAATACAATTTCTCATTTTTTCATGGTCATCAGATAAGACCCATTTGGATGATCAGAGGCTCCGTAAAGTTTGACAAATGACAGTGGTTGGAGACACTTGTATTTATGTTCAGTTATTGATATCTTTGATGACAAAAGATAGAGAGAAAAATTCATTTTAGAACTGCCACAAAAGTAGCACTGGGTCTTTATGGGCTGAAGAGTAAAAACACCACAGTGTGTATGCATGTGTCATCATACGTAGCAAAGATTAATGAGAAAATGTATTTACCATGCTCAAAATGGAAATCGACATAGCAGCGTTCAGAGGAGGTTCTGCTCCGCCTTCTCTTTCCTGAGGGGTCTCCTGAATCTTGCCACTTCTTCAGAGCTTCACATAAGGCCTGTGAAGGAGGAAGGGGTTGAAAAAGAAAGTTAGAACAAGTGAGGGGGTGTTAACGAGGCAGTTGGGAGAAAATGCAAGCCAGAAAAGCAAAAAGGAGGAGTTGTAATTGCATTCTCAACACTGACAGTCAGCAACGCTACATGAGCCCAGAGGTACCTTGCGTGTGATTGCATAGTGTCCCTTCAAGGCGTTGAGGGCCCATTTTATGTCCTGACAGCTGAGCATCCTGAAATCAGCCATAAGTAAGTCTGCAGCTTGCATCACTGCCTCGGGCCCCACAGTGCCCAGCTTGGCGTAGTCGAACAAGTCCTCAGTCACCTGAAAAGACCCAGAGCACAACCATTCACACAATATCAGGATAATGATGTCAGAGTGAATGATGGATATAAAACCTTACAGGTTGGTACTGAGAGTCTAATGGAGATGTAACAGTACATGTCTTTATCTCAGAATATCATCCATAGAGAAATTACAGAGAATACGCAGTAAGGACATTGATGAATGTGATGCAGAACCACAGATCCACTGAGAAACCTTAAGCTGTTACTGTTAACAAGTCAGCAACATGTCACGCTAATCTGAGCTGAAGCTGACTGGCACATTAAGGTGAGTGAAAATTAAACACAGACACTATAAGATCCACCTGGTTCCATCACATCAGCTGTGTATGCTCACTGTTTGCATTTAAAAACACAGTGCTTATTCAGTACTCAGTACTCTGCTGTGAAATCATCCACAAAAGACAGACACAAATCATGTTTACGGCTGAGGTATTGCATTAAAGTGCTATTTACAATAAACTTAGTGACAGTGGTTTAGATTCTGTCATTTAATTGTAAAGGAATAACTGTAAATACTGTTACGTGGAAGTTATTAAAGTTATGGAAAGTTAGTAAAGAGGATGAGACAGGTATCTATTGTTAAATACCAAATACAGAGCAGTACAATCATGTATGAGTTCCCTATTTTAACAATGGATAAGTTGCTAGTTGGTAAAATACTACTTGGCTTTACCTGCCACCTGAGTCCCCCTGAGGGTTGAGAGACATATCCCCCACTGCACAAGTTTTATTTTTATCATTCCATTTTTACTTTGCATTTATATAAAAAGGGAGACACCACTCAATTTTTTAGCCAGTGGTGAACTATTGCCCTTTTCTAATATTAGTTCAGCAAAAAATGGGAATTTGTGAGAGTGGGGGCTACATGACATTAAGTGGGACAAACTGTAATGTTAATTAGGTTACTGGCTTTTTAAGGTAAATTAAATGAACTGCACTGTAAACACACACTTGCTGATTTTACTTCTTTTTTTCCCGTTTGTTTGGACTCACAGTATTGTGACTTCTGAGAACCATAACAACACTAGTCTAGAACAGGGATTTTAATGTGAAGGAGAAAGAAAAGATGATTTACCAGCATAAATTGCTTGACTTTACTCCATTAGGTCTAAATTTAACTACTCGGTGACTGTGTTTTTAAATGCAGCTTTAACTGACATGAGTGCACACCTCTATCTGGGTGTCTCCAGACTCCAGTAGGATGCTGGTGGGAGCTGCTGAGGCTGCAGCAGTCTCCCTCCTTGGATACTCGGGATTCTCCAACAGCAGGTTACAGATACTAAAACCACAACAGAGAGGAAGTAATACTTAACACTTCTTAATATAAACTTTTTCCCCCAAAATACTGTGCCTGTAATTTCCTGAGGACACAAATAATTTATTGCGATGCTATGTATCATGCTTGGAAAGAAGGTAGATGCTTCTTACACATTCAAGTCTTTCACATTTTTCTTTTGGATCAGTTCTGCTACATAGGCTTCTTGGACATCTGGGAATAGATCCAACTGTGGAAACACACAAGGAGATGAGGAGGGACCAAGTACAGTGTTTGATTAGACTGGGAAAAAGTCAAATATCAAAGCCATGTTCGTAATTACAAGAACTTTTCAGAGGACCTGATACCACCACAGGGACCAAGATCTAAATTTAGTTCTTACTTTACCCTCCAGAAAATCCCCTTGTGGGGGAGTTGTACTTAATGATATTCTAAATAAATCTGGGCATAGCGGTTTCAGCACACACCACTTGTGATTGATCAGTACTTGGAGAATATTATTTCAGCCAATACTTTTAAAAAAGCTGTAGCTGTTTTTCATTGAGCATTATCATGGAGTTTTGGAAGAAAATATATTATAAATGAGTCATTGTCCAGGCCTTATATACTTACACGTAAAAGTGTACAGTATAGATGTGTGCAAAGAAAAAACAAAATCTACCTAATCTCTGTGGGTCTTTAGACCAACATGGAAACACTGACAACCAACAGACTGAGGAAAACTTTCAATTCTTGGGACTAGAGTTCTGGGGATAAAAGTTCAGTGTAGTTTGGATGGAAACATGGCTGCAATTACACCACAAACTAAAAGGACAAACAGTGGAACACACACCACTGCCAAAGCTGGAGAATGTTAATATTTTGTTGATTTGATTTGTTATCTGCAGGATCAATAGATGCTGCATGGGTTTCCATGAAACTTGGTGTGATTCAATCAAATGCAGGAAAAGGGAAAAAAGATTCTCTTCTTTATAGGGCTCTGTCCACAAATACAATGGGTTTACCATGAATGTGGCTGCATAACAATCCAGTCAATGTACTGTTTATACTTACAACACCAGTGATGAGGGATCTGGTGTGGGGCTGCTGCTCGGGCTTCTCTCGTGGTGCAGAGGGGCCAGGTCTTGCATCCTCTATTTGAGGAATGTCTTCTGGTACAGGAGGGACTGCAACAAGACCAAGGCCTGGCACAGCCCTCTCTGGATTCAGGGCCGGAAACAGACGAGCCTCATCTCTGTCATTGGGGACAGAAGCTGTGGGAGCTGGTGGAGCAGGGGGGTTAGCGTTTGCATTACGCACTATGATGTTGAAGTTATTATGGGCCTGGAGCTGAGAATTGGGAACAGCCCCTCCAGGTGCCTGGCTCCCGAGGATGATCCGATGACCTGCCTCTGGAGGTCCTAGTCTTTCTGGGGCAGCAGCTATTAGCACTGCAGGGGGTATCACTGGTATCACCTGAGGGGCTTTGGGGGCCTGGACTGGGGCTTTGGCAGGTGCATGAGCCAAGGCCTGTGGCTCAATTTGAATGAGATTGCCTGATTGGATGAATTTGACTGACAAAGGCTTCAGCAGGCCCTGGGGCTGGATCTGCACCTGGGGCTGGGTTATTAGAGCAGGAGTCTGTATGTTTGGCTGCTGGGGAAGGACAACTAGCTTCACATCTTTGACCTGGAAGAGGCGGGGTTGCTGAAGGGGTGGTACTGTTGTGGTATTAGATGGCTGGTTCTGTGTTGATGTCCCAGGTTGTGGCTGTGTATCTATAGGAGACTGTGCATGAGCATGTACAGATGATGTACTGGCCTGAGGGTTGTCTTGTGTATGTGTACTTGGATTAGTCTGTTTCTGTGTTTTTGTAGAGCAAGTACTTGACACAGTGTTTGCACAAGAGGAGAGCATGGCACTGGTGGAGGTACTCGCCTGGGGCTCCATCACCGTTTGTGCCGAGGAGTCAGCGTATAGCTGTGTGTGTCCAGAAGTTCCAGGCTGAAGATGAACTTGTACAGATGTTCTTGATGTTATGGCATTAGCCTTGGCATTTATGGAGGTAGATGGAGTTTCAGAAGAAGAATCAACTTGAGTCTCCACTTTTGTATGTGCTAATGTACCATGCTGTTGTAGTGACTTTGTGCTGAGTTTTGGCTGAGACAGTGTAGCTGTAGATGAGCCAGGCTGAGGCTGTGTGTGACCAGATGTGTCAGATTGTACTGGTGTCTGTGGTTGCATGACCTGTCTTAAAAGTGACAAGTCTGCGTTGGCATCTCTGGAGGTAGAGGGGGCGTAGCTGGGTTCAGTTGTAGGATCAACTGAAGTTGAGCTACTTTGACCACTAACTTGAATTAGGTTTAAGGCCCCACTCCATTTCGCTGCTGGGCGAATTATATGTCTGCGTGCAGGTGTTAGTGGCTGCCAGACAAAAAAGAAACAAAATTAATGAACCATCAATTGTCTGTATAATCATTTGTGTTACAATGAATCTTCAAATATTTATCCTTTAACACATTAGGTGAGAGTGATGACAAAATCTTCTATCATGCCACAAAAAATTTCATACCACAGTCACAGAATATATCACAGTATAGCAATTGTGTCAATTAAATAAGGAATGGAAAAAATATACTGCACTTCATCACATTTGATTATTTTCTTCTTTTATTTGGACAAAATTTATTCTTTTAAGTTGGACTTAATAACAACTAATTATCAATTAATCAACACTTGAATTAACAACAAAAACACAAAAAATTATTATTCAAATAGAAGACTTATAGTTCCATTAAGAACAATAATGTCTGTTTTCATTGTCATCTCTTCTTCTGTTGAGGTTGGTAAACCAGCTTTGAGGTGTACAACTGCCACCAACTGTTGTTCTAATGTCATGTGAGAACATGCTTAGCAGTCCTACTGATCAAATCACATTACTTTGCAGGACAGGTGGTTCAGTAAGATTGTGAAATCACATAACAATCCACCTCTGACTTGCTACATAGGTTACCTGAAAGATTTAGCAGTGACAGTGAGGATAGCTCCTACTGTGGTACTATATTGTGGTATGCCAAAACTCTATGGTGGACATATTTCTACTGTTGTACATTATATACTGTCATATTGCACAACCTCATAACATAGGGATTACAAAGGACCACTGTTAGCCACGTACCTCCAGTATGCTAACATCGTCATCATCAGCATCATCTGGGACTAAAACAGGACTGCCTGGCACCAAAGTCACAGGCTCCTCATCTGAATCATCAGAAATGGTGATGAGCTCCCTTTGACGGGCATGGGAGCCTAAAGACACATAGAGAAATGGGACCGAGTTAATAACAGTGCTTCAAACAAAGAAGTAAAAATGTGTCTGTCAGATAATACAATATGGTACGGATATACTGTACATGTGAGACATGTAAAGTGAAAATAAAACTGTCTGAGTCGTGTATGTGTTTGTCAGTGAGGAAATGAAGGTGTCTTACCTTGGCTGCGGTGGACATTGAAGCTTGCCAGGTGAATGACTTCATCATCACTGCCTCCATCTGCCATTTTTGATACAAACACTTTCCAGCTGCTGAAGTCAGCCCACACACTACAGTCACTGCACATTCAACACCATCTACTCCACACACACACACACACACACACACACACACACACACACAGTTAATGAAAGAGTTGGTATTCCCCTGAAATCCAACATATGGTTTCACTTTAACTTTATGAAATGTCTAAAACAATATATGTATGGGCGACTATTTCCTGGGCAGCTCAACTGACAAATTAGCAATAGAGAGCCAAAAAGGAAGCTTGTTACCAAAAAGCAGAAATCTGAGGCATGAGCAGGTAAAAAAGGCAGGGTTTATACTCCATCGACGCTAGCTTCTTAACTAGAAGTTAATCATATCATACAGGGAAACAAAATCTTCGTGACAATTGTGCAATAATTGCATCCCTTTAGTCTGTACAAAGGCAGAGTTGGTCTATATCAGATAAATTAAACCAAGTGTTAAATCAAGTGAAATCGAACATGCTGTTAAACAGTACTGCTAACACTACGAGAAACTGGCAATTCTCACTATATGAACTTCCGCTTTAATCAGAAACTTGACAGTGGAGTTAAAATTGTTAAATTCTTTCAAACTTTAAGATGCTGTTGACAAGAACAGACATGTCACAGCAACACCCGGACATTTCCGCTCACTTACAGAACAAACCTCGGTTGAGCTAATGATAATTAGCTTGGCTAGCTAGCCAGTAGGGTAAGTAGTTAGCTTTCTTCTGTCAGGATTTCCAGCTATATCAATGTATCAACCCCACAATATAGACATTAATATCGGCATAATAAATGTAAACATGGAGATACGTATAATACCTCAGCTTCGTGTTGGACAATCAAGACAAAACGTCTTCTTGTTGGACTGACAATCCGTGAATATCGAAACAAACTGCCAAAACAAGAACAGCTACAACGTAACGCGTAAGACGACTTTGAATACGTACAAGCGGTGGCTTCTGGGAATTGTAGTCTTAATGAGGAGAATTGCCCATGCCTGGGAAGTAGTTTTGTTTGGATCAATGTGATGGACAAATACGACTTATATGTAAACTGTTGTGAATCATTCCAAACATTAAAAATGTTGAGAAAAAAAAACCTAATAAAATTTAAAACCACACATTGATACAGATTTTTGCAGTTTTAATCAGTGGACATTTTGATAAAACATGAATTTCTTCTGCTTTTTTTTTTTTATATCATTAAAGTTGTTGTTTATTGGGGAACCCCATTAGCTTCCACCGTAGTGGTTGCTAGTCTTCCTGGGGTCCTAGTTAAAAAGAAATCAAAAATTCATATATCATCTGCAAAAAACACCGTGACAATACAGTAGCAATAAATAATAGTTAACACATCCGATTAGTACAACTTTCACATATGCAACACCCTAGATTTTAGTAAGTCGACTTTATTAGGAAATGTTCATTATGAATAATTGTCGTTGGACTCATTTTAGTATTTGTACAGGACAAAAATAATGCACACAACACAAAGAATTTATTTTCAATTTAATTTCTTTTAATATAATCTTATTTACATAGTATTTTTTCATAAATGTTTAGTACATAGTAAGTTACAATACTCTTGCATCCATTACACAGTGAACTCAGAACCTAGAAAATCCAGACTGAAATGATACTGTGTAACAGTCTTCAATCTACAACAGATCTCATCTTTTTTCCCCACATTACTCTCTCAACACTTAGGTTTTTGATTTCATTTGCTTCTAAGGAGTATTAATGACTGTAAAGAGACTTTGTTCATTCATAGTTTTGAGGATGATGGCTGCGTGATAAAGGGAACCTCCTCCTAACATTCAAGCTATGGAGAAAAAAAGAGGCAAGCAGGGAGACATCAGGGCCAGAGTAAAAAGATGATGACATGGACAAACTAACATGTACGAAAGGCTTAGGACATTTTATTATACATGTTACATACAATTGAAGAATTCCTGAAGCTGACCCCTTTTCTATTTTTGTGGCTCATTATGATGAAACACAAAAATCCAGGTTGTGTCTTCTAACTTCTCCATAATGTCAGTAGAGTAAATCTTAAAAGATGAGTTAGATGTTAAAACTAGGATTGGGAAGATCAGTTCCCATTCACTTCAATATATGTAACATGGTATTCAAAACACCAACACACAAACAGTTTTCATACACTCAAGAGAATTTCTCTGCATTAATATGAATGTTAAAAAAGTAACAAAATTCAATAAAACCCACCTTGTGGATTACTTGAATTGCAAGTGAATTGACCCTACATCTCTGGTAGAGGGGGGTGATGAATAGATTAGTGTGAGCTCTTTGTAGAGCAAATAGCAGCTTGGTCAGTAATCACTTAGTAATAAATAATAAAATATGGATCAGAGTGGTTGCAAGTACAAACGGAAGAGACAAGAAGTTACTTAACAGAGGAGCAGGCTCGTTTGATCTTTTTTTTCTTAGTTTTTTTTTTCTTTTTTCTTTTAAACAGAGTAACCGGTTGCCATGCCTTACACACATTCGCACTCACACACATTCACTCGCTCTATCACATGCACACATACATGCACACATTCTGATACACACCAGTGGTTAAACATGAAGCATGAATACTACTCAATCAATCAGCTTGTCAGAGAAAAAGACATCCAGTCTCCGCTTTGTTCTTCAGAATTTTTTTTGTTTACGTCTCTGTTCGTAGGCTCGCGTGTGATTGGCTTTGATGCTGACCAGAGACTCGAGTTGTGACTGGAGTCAGAGTTGCTGTGGTGGTCGACATTCTGAAGAATGACATCATAGCTTGTTAAAACTGAAGGATAAAAATGCTTCTTCAAAACATTTGAAAAAATTTAAAATACTTTTAGTCTTTTTTTTATTATTTAATTTTTGCCTTTCTGCTGTGCTTCCTCCTTTAACCCCAACAGTTCGGTGGTGAAGAGGTGGCAAGACACTGTTGTGTGTGTTCTTGTGATGCTTGGCCGCTCTGTATACTCTTGATGTATACTTGATATTCTGTGTATATATGTAAAATGTCAAAATAGTTGTGTGCAAGTGCAAGCTCAAGTGTGACGTGTGTATGTCAGTTTTGGTTGTGGATTCATCACTCCACAGCAAAGCCGCAGGTCTCCTCCACAGCCGTCAAGAGTTTCTCGTAAAGTTTCTCATATGTCTCATAGGGAGGGATGTCTATTCTGTTAAAACTGGAGACAGAAGAAGAGTAATTAGTGACCAAACCCTGACACAAGGGAAACTTTTGCTCTATTTAAAAAGTGACCTTACCATGTGTGAGCCTTGGGCAGGTTGTCTGTGTTGGCATCTATCAAATGGATGGTGAAGAGTCTTGGTCCTGCAGAACCTGTAGAGCCTTACACACATACATTTAGTTATCACTGCTCTACTCTGGTGGACAGGAAAAATTTCACTCTTTATCGGGAAAATCCCTCATTAAAACAAACATAATCCTCCCATCATGAAAATATTAATTTGAAAATGTGTTCTTTTCAATGTTATGTCAATGTAAAAAAAACACAATAGAAAAGACTAAAATTATGTGAACTAATGTATTTCTACACCAACTCACCTAAAATTTAGAACCTGGAAAATCCTACAACTCTGCCCCAAATAATTTCTCTTAGTTCTGAGTGTTTTTTTTTTTTTTGTTTTTTTTTTTATTGCTCATTAGTACATGTACTGTAAGGCTCACCAGTTGCTTATTTATCACTATACTGGAGGGAAATTTGTATTTTACACCCAAGAAACCCTAATTTGAATTTGCAACACTAGCTATTCATATAAATCCTTGTTGCTGAAATCACCTTAATAAGCACTGTTTATTTACCTGAATGTAAAATTATTCATTTTCCAAAAATTAATTTCACCACTTTTTATTTTCTTGCATCCAAAATATAATTAAGTGTGGTAACAATACCATTCTATACAGCATATTTGGTCTGATATAGCATATACATACTAATGATAACATTTTTTGTTCTTAAGCATTTGGGATAGAGCTTTAAGGGTTTAGAGGTTCCACTAACTCAAGAAAATTTATTTTAAGAAAAACCATAATATGATCCTCTAGATCAGGGGTGTCAAACTCATTTTAGTTTCGGGGCCACATTCAGCCCAATATGATCTCAAGTGGGCTGGACCAGTAAAATAATAATGGTGATAAAGATAAAATTACACTATGAAAACGTTTACATCAACAAAGTTTCCTTAAAAATCTGAATAACATGAACAACATGAAATTTCTTAAGAAAAATAAGTGCAATTTTAACAATATTAAACCTCAGTTTATCATTTACACATGTGCATTACAACTAAAAGATCACAGTGGATCTACAAATACACAAAGCATTTAGTAACAGATTGTATATTGTTAAAATTACACTTACTTCTCTTAAGACATTTTAGGTTATTCAAATTTTTTGTGAAAGGATAGTTTGTATATGTAAAGATTTTCATGTAATTTTACTTTTCTTACACTAAAACAAAGAGAAACATTTGTAGTTGTTATTATTTATAATTATTATGACAGTATTTTACTAGTCTGATCTACTTTAGATTAGGGCTGGGAATCTCAGGGTACCTCATGATATGATATGTGATACATGGCTCATGATCATGATAATATCTCGATATGGCGATACTGCGATTATTGATATATTGCTCTTAATAACCTACGATATATATCCATGTGTTTATAGGGGTGAAACAAAAACATACAAACAAAAAAAAAATTATTTCATAGTTTATATTTCGCAGCACAATTTAACCAGAGTACAAACACCTATAGCGCAAAAACAATGACACTGTTTTAGTGTAACATAACTGTAAACATGATTTTTTTTTTTTTAGCTGTCTGACAAACAGTGACACTATTTTATGTTAGTGTCAGTTTGTGACAAACTAGTGTCACTAGTTTATGTCAGTGACATATTTTATGATATGTGCCGAGAGCGCATTGATAACTAGAAGCACTCGGAGAGCGCAGACCTCCGCCAAGGCTGATCAGTGCCCCCCCCCCGTGGGCCCCCCCACCCCCGATCACCACCAAAATGTAATCATTTCTTCCTTATCCCATTTCCAACAAACCCTGAAAATTTCATCCAAATCTGTCCAGAACTTTTGAGTTATGTTGCACAGTAACGATCAGTGCCCCCCCCCGTGGGCCCCCCCACCCCCGATCACCACCAAAATGTAATCATTTCTTCCTTATCCCATTTCCAACAAACCCTGAAAATTTCATCCAAATCTGTCCTTAACTTTTTGAGTTATGTTGCACACTAACGGACAGACAAACAAACAAACAAACAAACCCTGGCAAAAACATAACCTCCTTGGCGGAGGTAATCAAGATTAAATGTCGTGACAGTTTGCAATATAAATGTTTTGTCACACTCCTACTTTAGATGAAACTGGTCTGTATGTGGCCCCTGAACTAAAATGACTAACACCCTTGATTGTTAATATCTTCAGTGTAATTTTTGCATTTCACCTATTCATCCCATTGGCTTGATTGGACCCTTTGGTGGGCTGGTTTTGGCCCGCGGGCCAAATGTTTGATACCTGTGCTCTAGCTTCTAAGTGAGATAGTACGGATATGATCCATGTATGTATGCGTGGTGTCTCTAAGCCAGTGCATGACCCACCCTGCAGCGCTTTGAATCCCTGTAAGGGGACCCTTGTCGAGCCCGTCACAAACTGCAGCAGGCGTCCTCTCCTCTCCTCACTGAAGGCCTCCACCGCTTGCCAGAACCACCGCACCACGTTACTTTCACTTGTGCAGTGCTTCAGGCGGGTATTTGTCTTCCAGTCTGCAAGGTCTATCTTCCCCAATCCACCGATGATCAACTGGATAAATAGGGTTCAGAAAAGGACATGAAAACAAGGCAACAATGGTCACATATAAGAGAAGAGAGAAGAGAGATGGAAGGACTGGAGTCTTGCATGGCTCATTGTGTGTAATTCAATCTGCACAATTCTTACATTATTCTGTCATTCATTATGATGACCATGTTATTATTTAGACAAACTGTACCTCAAGTTCTTTATGGTCAAATGGTTTGAGGAGATGCTGGGGGATGAGCTCACTGAATCCCTTCTGTAGAGCCAGAAACTGGGCTTCAATTCCACGCATAAACCTCCAGTTCACATACAGTCTGAGAAAATATGGACAAAGTTTCCTTGCATGACAACACAACCAATATAACCTGTGCATATTTTATAAATAGATAGACAATGACATTTAGAATAACTACGGAACACTAGACAGACAACAGTGGCAGCAGAATAAACATACTTAAATAAACAAGCAGAAGAAAACCCTGTATCTGGGACAAACCCACAAAAAAGCAACATCTCACTGTTTTTACCTTACGTATTCCTTTTTGTTCTCCTCAGTGACTGGGATATTGCGTCCATTAGGCTTGAGTTCATGTTGTAGAAACTTCCCAAAGGCATTGTGTTCCACACAGAATGTGTGGTCGAGAACTGAAGTGATGTCGTTCTCTCTGCACACAGATGATTAGAATATTGAGAAAAATCTATCCTAAGAACTGAGTGGAAGTATGTAATAAAATGGTTCTCTACAATGAGACTGCCTCAGTGCATGTGTGTTTACTCACAATATCCAGACAAGACTCTTGTGCAATTCTGGATCGGTGGTCTCCAGGTCGTTGAGCTGGATGGGTTTGCCTAGCAGCTGTTTGTAGAAGGGCAGCGTGAAGCTCCCGTTGATGTAGTGACCATGGAAAACTGCCAGGCCCATCACACGACCCACAAAGTGGAAATATGACAGGTGGTCCTGTAAGAAAAAGCACAAACGGACACATCTGGTCAGCAAGATTCCCCCTTATTCACCTCAGAGCTACAGATGTGTTTGTGTACTCACTGGGTTAATGGAGGAGTCAGGGTTGATCTGTAGTGTGTAGATATTGTCGGTGGAGTACTGGAACAGGCCGTAATATGGATTCAACATTTCATGACACAGGAGGTACAGCCACTCCCTATAGATGATAAAACAATGTTCAAAACTCAAACAGTAGAAACGATGTAAAATACATCATCTAAAAGAAACAATGAGACAATTGAAAAATTCCTATGAATTTATGAGAGCAGGCTTTTTTATCCACTAAAGAGCTCTTGTAAAAATAGCAGTATTCATTAAAAAGCTGCTGATGGCTCCTGCTGGGGCTTTGTCAGTGAATCCTGACTGTTTCTGAAATATTAAACCCTGTCACTGTTAATAAGTAGACAGCTGTCAGTTCTATCAACACTTAAGAACATAAATTAGTCTTACATGATTTCTTTGACCACTATATTAAAAAATAAACCCCTTTCTAATAGAGTTTTAGCCAGCTGAATATCATAGCGTTTGTGAAGGCCTAGGCAGGAATGTGTATTGGCAAGAGTCTAGTGATCTGTAAGCAACACAAGTCACTGTGATCTTTTTAATCTAATTTTAGGACGATTGTCAAAGTACAATGCTGCTTTTTGTCTGAGTTTATGTTACTGTTGAGTTGAAGAGTCAAACAGCTGAAGACAGATTAAAATACAGCTTCAAACACAACCAAAATGAGTTCTCTGCCACAGATCATTCTAGGTAAATTATGAATTTAAAAATCAATGTTTAAACTTAGCTTTACAGCACCTCAAAAAAATCGAGACATAAATGATTATTTTCTTAATATGCATATTGACAACTCTCTTAAAGTTACATTTAAAGTAGTTTCACAGTAGAGCTCAATGATAATGGAGAAAGCATTACACTATTCAATTGATCCTTGTATTCCATTTTCACTGAAAAAAATACACATGAAAAAAGACAAAACGATTTTTTTGTTGGGGTATGTTATGAACCCAATGAGCATCTTCTGTTGTGTTGAAAGAGTATGATTTGTAAGCTGGGGTATCTCTGTGGCAGCAAATTTTTCATTTAAAACCATTTGTTTTAAGACATTTTATTAAAAAAACAAAAAAAACCAAAAACAATAATGAGGCTTACATCGTTGAGGGCCGACAGCAAGGGTATATCCCTCAAATCCCCCCAATTCTCTGCTATATATAAATCTATCCACGACAATTCTTAGACAATTGATATGGACTCAATTTGAGCTAAATCGACCTTATAGTGGCAGAAAAATGGATAGAGCACCAATTTTTCCCACAAAACTCCACCTAATGAATGAAGATGACACCATATGAACTCTGGATGGCAGCGAGAAAATGGATATTTGTAAGACAATCATTATGAACCAAATTTTATCTCAGTTGGCCAATTATTGCTTGACTTTTGTCCAAAACATAATGTGCTGTGCACTTTTAATACCCCTTGGCCAAATATAATGTAAGATTCTGTTGAAAGTTACTACCCTATAATTTACATTAGATCGTCTTTGTGTAAAACTTATTACATACATATTTATATTTGAACGTACTCAGATATTATAACTGCACAAGGCCATTGGACCTTACAAAAGTAGGTCAAGGTGACCTATTTTTAATAGGCTTCTGCTCCATGCCAAGATGCATCCACTGTATAAATTTGGTGCAGATATCTCAATGCATTCTTCAGATAATGCAATTATGTCGTTGAATTAACTGACAGATGGACGGACAGACAGACAGACGACAAAACGATTACAATACCCCTTCGGTCAGAAGTTGGCCCAAGGGGTAAAAACTGATTTTCAACTAAAGTGTTCCCATTTGGTTGACTTATAATACTCATAGAGAAGTTGAAATCGATATGGTTCTTCCACTCGGGGTTCCCTATGTTGGTTATCAAGGGACAAGAAATCTAACTAGATCTGTCCTCGTTATCGCGTTCACACGAAGGATATCCGGTGGCAGTGGTCGGGGTATCCCCAAAATCAAGTTTTGGGGATATAATAACAATTTTGATGACTTGTTCCTTGCCGTTTTCCACAGTGCTACTCACCTGGCCACGCCACCATAGTCGAGGCCCTCCTCTCCTCTGAACTTCACCATTAGTCTCTTCTTCAGGTCTTTGGGTCTCATCTTCATTATCTGTCGATAGGACTCCTACAACCAAACACACACAGGTCATCACAGATGAAAGACATAATATAAGATGTTCAAAGCACTTTATATCAGTTCCTGTTGTGTTAGGCATATGACTCCTGTGTCTCAATAGGTGTAACTTTTCAGAATGCTTTCATAGATTGATTGTATTAATTATCTGACATGACTGATATTTCATCTACAGTGGCTTTTACGAGCCTTTAATTTACTTCCTGGCTCCAAGCCTTCACCCACCTCAAAGATCTCCTCACGGGACACCTCAATGCGACAGTGCCCAGCTTGCGGTTGCTGCAAAGACAACTCGTGGCGGAGTAGCTTCAATTTATGGACTAAGTCTCGCTCATAGCGAGCAGCCACATCTCCCTCTCCTCCTCCGCCACCACCAACTCCTCCACCTCCCCCCTCCTCGCCCCCTACATCCATCTGCGGGGCCTGGGAGGATTCTTTCACTTGAGATTGCTGGCTGTAAGTGGGGAGTAGTAGATAAAGGGGGGAAAAGAGGAGATAACATGAAGGAAGAATGCCAGGTAGGAGTAAAAAGAGCTGACCAGTGCATGACAGAAGAGACTAAGCACCTGGTGTGTACATTATACACTGGATTACTCACTGTGCATTTACCCAGATAAGCTAAATCTAGTATAAACCCAGATTTCTGTAAATCACACCATTCAGCACTAAGCATAACAGAGCTGCTGACTGATAAAAGGTCATATTCAGATGAAGCCTGAGATCAGCATTACAAAACTGACAGATTAAATTAACAGCAGATTAGGCATGAAGCCACTTATTTTGTTTGCATCAAGGATGAGTAGAAGTCCCCTGCAGCTGAATGTGAAGGAGGATTTTAGGTGTGTGTGTGGATGTCACTACCTGATAATGGTGTGCAGGCGAGGGTCTGTGAACTGTGTGGTTCGGTTGTTGTGGTCTACAAAGTAGATCCGTCCAGACACGGTGCTTCTGACCTCCCAGCCCACTGGCAGTGGACCAAGCTCCTCACAGCTCACGCTGGCCAGGTCACTACACAAGAACCCAGACGCAGACTTCAGTCAGCAGTAATCCACTGTGCTTTCAAACAATTTAATCTGGTGAGCCTTCAACCAAGTCCTCTGTCTCCGTCTAGTTCTGAACCTACATATTGTACGCTCTTAACCCCTCATAATTAACAGCACACAGACTCTGGGGGCACAACAGCTAATGTGAGATTTCCTTTAAATCTGTTGGAGTAATTAGTGCAGATGAAATAGGAAAAATGTGCCTCTAATTAAAAAGATAACAGAAGTGGATTGTTATTGTGCCAGTTTGTTGGTGATGCTGGTCCTCAGTTAATGGATTATTTCAGATTTTTGTAAGGTGGGCTATATGAGGTAATTTTCCCTAAAAGTACAAAGAGTACAAATGCCCTGCACTGCACTCTCCAAAGCAGTGTTTTCCATGGATGATACTGTGGTCTATTTTGCTTCACTGCTATAATGAACCAAAGAAACAGTGCAGAGCAGAGTCTCACTAAACTATGTCGCTAACGAGGTAAATTAATTTTGGAATGAACTGGGAATGTGCTGTTAATAGAATGCACAGAGACCAAAGTGAAACTAACCAAACAAATAACATTTTACAAAATACATGTATGCACACTTATGCGCAAAATGTATAAAGTCAGACTCTGAACCAGTAACATCTGAATCCTCGAGAGCAACAGCTGCAACAGAGAGATCAATCCAACTCAACAATATAAGCTGGGCATAAATGTTCATGGCAATGTCACTATATAATTATTTGTTAATCAATTACTGTCAGGAACCAATGTTCAGTTTAATAGTGAAGTGTTCAGCTCCTCAAAAGCAGCAAACAAACTAAGTAACATTAACAATGTTTGTAGTTTATAAAATGTAAACCGTATTAATAATCAGCAGATAAGTTATCAAGCCAACAGGTGCTTCATGTGTTTACTATAATGACAGAAAATGGTCTGCGCTTACTTGATTCCACTCATATTCTCTGTATCAGCTCTTATAACACACATCCATTTTCCCATGGAGTGAAAAACAATTTTCAGATTACTGTCTGTTAGTATGGAGTGCCAGGAGTGCCTAAATTAAATAAATGAATACATCTTTAAATAAGTTTTGAAATGTGTTATTAATTAATTAATTAATTAATTAAAATTGGAAATAAATAAATTAAATAAATAAATACATCTATCAATAATTACTTAAATGTGACATGAATGAATTAAAATAGCAATTTTAGCACATATTTCACTACTTAATTATTTCATGGCCTCTGCCCAAGAATGCCACAATGAATTTATTTTATCTGTCACTGTGGCTCGTCATCAGACACTAACATCTGTTTGGTTGTCCTGCACAGCAAGTCAAGACAAATCCATCCCAGATAATGGATTGATGCAGAGCCAATCAGCACACTCCTACACATTAGGTGGAAGTATTCATCTGATTTACGTTTGTCTGGATGTGGTTCCCACCAATAAAAACCATGAAGGAAGACGCAGCTTGGCACTTACGTCTCCCGCCTCTCCTCTGTTTTGATTGGTTACTTGACTGGACCAGTCATAACAGTTTCTGCCCACACAACATTAATCAGTAAGAAAAACTCCCATCTGCTTTGCCATCACTGTATGGTCAGTTTCTTGGTTGGAAAGTATAAAAATTACTCGAAGAACTGTTCCCAAAGCAAGAGAGCGCTCATGAAGATCCTCCATTAAGGAGCCGCTATGTTTTTAAAGTGTGTACTTCAGGCTAAAGCAATTGTCTTGACTAGATCAGTGTTAACCCCGCCCACTGACTTTGATGAGCGAGGTTGACAGATAAAATAGATTCATTGCAGCACTCTTGGCACAGGGACCATGAAATACTTAAACGAATAGTGAAAAAAATTATATATGCTTAAATTGCTGTTTTAATTAATTCATGCCACATTTAACTAATTATTGATAGGTGTATTTATTTAATGTATGTATTTCCCTTTTTAATTATTTAGTGACACATTTAAGGCCTTTTTAATGATGTATTTATTTCTTTAATTTTGGCACTCCTGGCGCTGTTAGTGTGGCAGTGCACAATTCTGAATAATTTATAATTTAATCAACATAATTTAATCAATCATCGTATTGTTATAAAGGGCCAACTCCTACAAAGTGTACAATGGAAACTACATTGATATTGATATTTTTTATGTGACTAAAGTATGTTTTGCATCTAGGCCTGTCCACAGCTCTACAGTGCTTGGTATTCTTGTCTGCTTCTTCAAACTGGGCAAGTGCTGACTGCCTTCTGCTGTAGATGATGTGCTGACTATGGAAAAGTACCTCATTCAAGCCCACTTTAGAAAATCCAAACAAACCCTTTAAGCCATCCACAAGGTGATGCCAGCAAGAAAATGAGCACCTACTCTTGCATATCTCTAAAATTTTTGACTTGGATGTGAAACAACCCAGTTGTAAAAACAGAATAAACTTTGACACAACAGAGGATTATGAAGATGTTGTACTGTATCTGCTGTATTTTGCTCAGTTTGGCTTATTTTTGGTCATATGATCTCCTCTTTCCTTGTGTTATATTCTGGTCTATGTCCTCTTTCTCTGCTGCTGCAATGACCTATATTCTCTCCAGGGTTTGTTCAAGGTTCATTTTATTGCAGGTTTGGCTTGGAGTAGATGTGTGTGAAGCGGAGTCTAAATCATACCGAGGTATCCGAGGGTCGTGCCAGGTGCTGACACCTGTCTGTGTGTGGAGGAAGTACACCTGGCCTTGCACTGTTGTTCGTTGTTCTGTTATCAAAGGAAATACAGAGAGACTAGGGTTCGTTAAATATTAAAAGGAAGAAATTGGATAGAAGTTCATATGAAATACAGATACTGCTATGGACACCCTCAAATTATTCTGACTGACCATATCCTTCTGGTAGGTCAGGTGGTTGGTGCCCGTGCGGCCTGTTTTGAGGGGTGTGGCCATGACCTCTGGAGTCCTGGCCTCTGATTCGCTGCGTCTGTAGACGACTCTCCTGACTGGGTGAATCGAGCCGACAGTTCCCTCCCCCTGCTGCACCAGTGGAATCGGAGTAGGGCAGCGGCTCTTCACTGAAACATCCCTCAAACACGGGCCTACAGAAACACACAGACATACACACACACCTTTGAAGTACTGTTTTCTCTCTTTTACTGAAATCACATGAGAGGTGATAACTGCTTTTTATTTTCAACTCAGAGTAACAGATGGGGAGAGGACAGAATAAATGCTGATTGTGACCAAACTGTGCAACACGCAGGCACCCGAAGTGGGTCGGAGTCATCCTTCACATGGGATCCCAACTTTACAGAGAACAAAGGAGCCTCACTGACTCACTCACCCATCGTTTTCCAACAGTCCTCTGCAGTCCACCACAGGGCCTCCACTGCCAATGCGGTCTCGTGTCTGTAAGCTCACTGGAAACAAGCAGGTGGTAAAGGTTACACAGACTGTGTATGACAGAGACAAAGGACACATTAACACACACTACGAAAGAAATGTTACAATGGGAAGAGACAAGGTGAGTAATTTACACAGGTTTATACATCAACCCTTACCTACGATCTGCCCCCGCACTGCGTCGCTGTCCGAGGGATTCAGTTTACATAAATCTAGACGCTGGTCTGGAAGAAAAGCAGAAAGAAAATATATCTTAACTAAAAGCACTTTGACTTGAAAGACATGTTCTTGTAGTTCTATATGTTAAATCAAGAGGATACACCACAAAGAACACACTTACAGCCTGTGTCTTTTAGCCTGCTGATGGCATTGGAAAGAAGTCGTATGCAGCCCAGGAAGCCCGCCCCCTGTCGTTTATGGATCTTTTTGTGATTCCATATACTGATAGTGATGGAGTCTGTCTTTCCGATATAGCTATGAAAGAGACACATAATCACACTTCTTATTCCTTATTTATTTCAAAACAATCTTGTATCAATGAAAGCTTTTTGAATGTCTCAGTAAAACAAGTATTTCTTAATCATCTATGGACTGGATGTCTACAGGCAGGCTCTATTAAAAGGCCTTCTAATTATAAAATAAACCAAGGATGATTAGTCTGCACTAAAAGGACAAAGATAAGGAGATTTTACAAAGCACTTATATCAGACAAACTTAGTCCCAACAATAAGCAGATGGCTTAAAAAAAGAAAAAAAAAAAATCACTTCCTTTTTTACACTTAATTAGACTTTAAGTATGAGATTTATTAATTATTTTGGATCTGATTAATCAGTAATCCAGTTTCAAATAAAATACATTTTTATATAGAGTAGGAGGGCAATAATGGCTAATTAATTGGCTACTGGCATCAAAATATTGTTATTATTAGAATGTCCTTAAAGCTCAAACAAAACCCAAGCATGTCAAATAAATACAGCATCAACTGACAGATAATGAGAGTGTTGCAAGAGACTCACAGGTCATAGTGCTGGTTCCATTTGGGGTCCAGTGTGCTCTTGACTGTATCTGTAGAGTGGCATTGACCTGATCCATCCACCACAACTTTTGCAAATGGATCTGGCAGACCTGCATGCACACAATTGACATTAACTGTTAACATTTAAAATGCGTTACAGCAAATTAATGTGGCTTAGGTACTGCATATAACACCAATTCCACAGCATATACAGTTTTTTGTGTGCTCGTTTGTCAGCCTAGTATTGATCCAGGCTGCATCAGGCTGACAAACACACTGCAACTATGAACAAATGCCTGATTGTCGGTCAATTGCCACAGCTTGTGACTGCATGGTGGAAACGCATACAATCAGGGCACAGTGACTAAACAGCACGAGTGTCAATTTGCTAACAGTATTGCTTCTGATGGCACACACAAACCCTTACAGAAACTCATCACATACCAGTCATTATTTCTATCAAAACAGTGACTTATTACTTGTATAAATGAAACATACATGAAATATACTTACGAAAGAAGTCTTTCTTTGCGAGGTTCTTGGCACATAATACTGCAAAAGATAAAATCATTATGAATAAAATGCCACACAAATATGTAGATGTACACTGTGTAGGATGCTACAGATGAATGCTGTTGCACATACAAACTGCCTGAGTAGGAAGACTCCTGCTTAAGATAATGTATGAATGCCAGAGAATAGTAATGAGCAGGAAAACTTACATAATGCAGTCAGAGTTAGCAGTTAAGTATAGGCTAGCGTCAGGATTGTGGTGCACAAAAACACACACGTACACATGGGCCTCCCACAGCGAGAGTGGCAGAATGCCCTCTGCCACATCATCTTAGGGATTCTGAGTTGAAGCTCTCACTGACCAAAGCTTTGTGATTTTGTAAACATGAACTAAGTTTATTGTGCATTGTTTTCAATAGGGAATTTGAACGTGTGTGAGCAGACATGTCACTCTAGGGAAGCTCATTTGGAATTGCTGCAATACACAAAAGAAAAAAAAAACATGACTGGACCACAAGAAGCAAATTTTTCCAAAAACACTCTAATGTCCTGTGAGTCACAAGCACAAGTCTTCATTACAGGACATTGTGGGCAGCAAATACAAGCTTCTAGTTTGTATTCAAGACTGATGTAATGCACTCAACATAGGTGTAGCATGTAACATGACAACTATAATGATAATTTACATTTGAGGTAGTATTGTCCAGTTATTATTACACTGTTCTGTAAAACAGATTGCTATCTGGTTTCAAGTTTTCGTTTTGAGCCAAGAAGTCAATTATGAGCTAATTTCATATCATCTACCTCTGTGGCATCTCTGAACTTCATGTTCTAGACCAATTATATTTCTTCCATTTTGTTTTTAACGACAAAATAGAGCAGAGAGCTGGCAGGAAACAAAATTAGAATGGGGATGATTTTCAGGGAACATCCCTGTCCCAACGTAGACATTGCAAATCCAACGTGGCTACCAGGAACTTAAATACAATTTTTAAATTAATCTTATTCTGCCTGCTTAAGAAAGAGGTTTGTGCTCATGCATAAAAATGTAAGCATTTAAAGCAGTGGGGGATAGGAACGACTGTAATTATGCAATGTCAAATTTTGCAAACGTCAGTCTTGGTGTTTAAGTGTAGGAGGACAAAGAACTGAAAGTGCCATAAGCTGACGCTGCCATTGGAGAAACAGGCGGACTCGGCGAGCAACAGTCAGTCAGATAAAAGTCATTATCTATCCCTATTCTGATAATCAAGTTTCTATAATGAATCTAGTTGTTGATCCTTTTATGATTATTTTATTTGTTTAATTTTGGGTTTGGGTTTTGGCAGAAACTGAAAGACTGAAGCAAAAAAACTTGTATGATTTGCAGATTAAAGCTGCATCAGTGTGAGGATTTGCTATCAATATAAATTTAATGTCATTTTCTTTTGGACTGATCATCACATCAAGTATCCTATTTTAATATAAGTCAGTGACAGACCTGTACAGTTATACTGGACATTTTAAATATTTTGGACATTTAAGCAGTAAATAAACAGGGGACACAATAAGAAAGAGAGTAAGAAGCCCCATCAGGATAGTAAATCTAGAAATGAATACTACTGCTTGAATCTTAATAAGCCCATTAATCAAAAGGTTTATAAACATTCAAGATGTTAATATGCAGATTAATGTGGAAATAATGGCCTGCAGTCAATCTAGGCTGACTGAACAATGGGATAATAAGGGCATCATATAAGAAGTGGAGAATGGAGGGGTTGTCTTGGCTCAGAGGATCAAAAGCATCCCGAGGTTCATTCAGACTAGTCATAATTGATTCGCTACGCCACCTAAAACAATATCACAGCTCAGAGGTCCAATTAAAATGTGCCATGATTTGGTGTGGCTCAGTCAGCCGTCTAGGAAGTCGGTCAGTCAGTCAGTCAGTCAGTCAGTCAGTCAGTGGTTTAGGATGTGGTGACTGTGGTGCTGTAGATGTGTCTGGTGTAGCCTGGATTTCCTGTGATTAACCCATGGAGAATGGCTGCAGGATATCCTTCCCTCTTCCTCATCAACCTCCACCATTCCTCCTTATGACTCACACATTCCACACCGAGAACTCGTCTTTTCTACAGATATAAAATAACAGAAGCACAACTAGAAAGGGAGCGAGCTGGGCTTTAATTTGGCCCCAACTCCTCTTTCAGACAAGCAGTACAGGAAGCCCGTCTCTGCTGCGCTATCCGTCCCTTTCATTCACTAGCCTCTTGCCAGAGACAGGGGACACCCCTAATTTCACCCTTTCTCTCTTTTTCCGCCTCTTGACCAGCTCTTCTGTGGCACTGAATGTGTGACAGGCCCTTTTACAGCGCCTCAGGAAATTCCTAATTCTGCCAAGGTCATGGCTGGTAAAGACACACAGCTACAGCTCAGCTGCTTCTCAATTTCCCCCACTGCTTCTTTCTTTTTTTTTTTGCATTTATATCCTTTCCTTTTAAAAAACCTGAGAGCTGGAAAGAGCCAGCGGGGGAAGAATTCTATTCATCCAATCTTGAGGGAACAAGAGGAAACAGTACAACTGAGATGAGAAAAGCTTTCAGATCCTCTAGGAATTTGAAGTCACAACATGTTTTGAGTACAATCGAGCATGTCCCATGAATCCATTTAGCATTTCCAACTCCTGCACCATAACCAAAACACTAATCAGTCTATTCTATTCTATTCTATTGAATGACAAGCATGATATATATTGCACAGAATGTCACATTTAAAATTCCCAGTGCTCTGTTCAGTCATGATAACAGTCTTTCACAGACATTGAGCCATAAAAGTATAAATAAATGTCTTAACACCAATGATACAGCTCTAAAATCCTTAGAAGAAAGTGAAAGACCCATGAGAAATGAAGTGTAACCTTCTTCTCTGAGCTCAAAAATAAAGCAGCAGCAGGCAGGCACGTGAGCAAATATCTCACCTGCTTAATAACCCTCCCTACACGAGCATCCAAAAACACACAAAGGACAACTAGTAAGCTTCTGTGGCCACTGCCACCCAAACACAACAAAGACAGGTCAATCATTTTGGACTGCTTACTCCTACTTTCTATTTATCTGTAATATCCCACTTTTCATTTAGACATGTACTTTGTGTTTGTTTAAATATGTGTTTCTGCAAATGCCACAGGCTCAGTCAGTGAGAGGATTACAAGTGTTTATGTTGCTTCCTCAGTAAACACAATTTCCCTCAGTCCTCCCTCTCTCTCACACACACACTCACTCACACACATACACTTGGTCAGACACTTAAGCTACTGTTTTTGTGTTCATTCCCATTCAGTCATATACTCTTCGCCCCTCTACTTATTACTCCATGTTCCAATGGTCTTTTAAAGCTCTTTGTCCCAGTTCTTCAAAAGTAACTTTCACCTTCGTCCTGACGCTGCCCTGTTTCAGCTCTTGGGCAGTTTGGCAAATCATCCAAGTACCTGGCACCAATACCTGAGCAGCACGTGTTGCTGCTGTGAGCAAATTAATCTTATCCCACAGAACAACGTCTTTCAGCAGCTCCTTTTTTTTCTTTTTACAAAATGCCCTAAAATCTCATTCATTTTTAAACAAAAAAGACCCATTTATTGAAGTTTTTGACCCATTTAGTTCCAGTATTTACTGCATGGTGCTCTAACTGTTACTCTGCATTCAGATTGCTTATTTCACATTGTGTGCATGACAAATTGAACAAAAATCACGACCAGAATGAAATTAGAGCAAAGCAATACTTTTACTCATTAAAAAAAAAAAAAAAGTCAGGACTAACACACAGAACTAATAAAAGGGAGGGGAAAAAATATGTACAATTTCAAATGATGCTCTCTTTATTTTGTTATGTTGTAAATTGTACAACTTATGGCAATATTTTGTCATCACTTTGATAATACTTCCTCATCTTCAACATGCACGAGCTGCATGAAGGTCACACAAACAAACATGGAAGAGAGTGAATGGGCCATAGAACAGGCACAAAATGCACAGGCTGTACGAAAAAAAGAAAATACTTTGACTGCATAGACGTGATTTGGGTTCTGAAAGGAGTCCACAAATTATGTTTTTGTCCCTATAACAAGCTTCAACACTAGTCTTTTACTACATATGCAAAAATTGTGTCAAACAGATTCTACCTAAAAAAATATTAGTAATACTATATTTCAGACCTACTGTTTTCCATTTTATTCGCAAGTGTGACTATACTTTTAAAGTAGCGTATGACTTTCATCACATTTTTTTTCAAATTTGTAAAACCCCAGTGATAGCATAATTATCACCAATCTGTTAGTCTTTCCATGCTTACGCACCTGAATCACTTCCTTCAACTTCCTTGAACAACTTCGAAGATGACTCCATCATAAACAAAGTCCGCTTGTTTACATAACAAACCAAAACGTCACTCGGGCCTTTTCGGAAATTTTGTCGCTAAGTGGATTGTGGGAATAGTGACCAAGTGAAAGTGCTTTCTCACAGATTCAGCAAGAAAACAAAGCAAATCGCGACAACATAAAATTATACAATCCACCAGGGTTGTTTTGAAGAATGAATACAGTCGGTGGATGGAGGAAAAGGTAACATTTGGGTTCAGCATTCACGATGAGACAGAGAAATTGCTGCTGCGTGGAATTCCCATTTCCCCCATGCACTTTGCAACAAATTTCTGAAAAGGCCCGAGTGATGTTTCGGTTTGTTATGTAAACAAGCGGACCGTGTTTATGATGGAGTCATCCTCGAAGTTGTTCACCATGAGGGAAGTGATTCAGGTGAGTAAGCACAGAAAGACTAACGGATTAGTGATAATTAGGCTATCATCCAGGTGTTACAAATTTGAAAAAAAAATTGTGATGAAAGTCATACGCTGCTTTAAAAAGTCTTTTTTACTTTTTTGTACTTTATTTATACTTTACATCTTGTTACATGTTTAACTGAAAGGCTCTGAATAAGAGGATAAAAACTGCAAGCATGCACTAGCATGTGTTGTTTCTTTTGTAAATAGTATAAGAAGAAGTAGGTCTATCAGTATGGTAGCTTTATTTAAAGTGTTTTTCAATGAACTTATAAGATGACAGTGTAGATCAGTTCTACAGAGTGTGACACCCATTTTTGGACTATATTTGACTGGACTTCTCCTCCACCCTATTAAAAGGACTGTTGTGCACTTGAATGGTATTGATAAAGGTGACTCCTGTACATTGTAAGTCTGACCCACTACCTCCTGTACAGTATTATGTTTTCATTCCTCATGTAAGAGCTGTCGAGTATGTTTTATTGTGTCTATTCTCTGTAGACATTGTTTGTTCTGTTAAATGAAAAACTAAAATTGCAATAAAAACAATGAATTTTTTTTTTTGCTTTATTAGCAATGTATTATATCTTATAATGCATCATTATCTGAATATGAAATACTCAAGATTACGTTCCTATCATACAACTGTACACCATATGACTTACGGGACCTGTAGCACATCTGTTAAGACTTATCCCTTGAAACACAGATGACAGATGTTGCCAGACACAACAACTGCCTCTTAGTTTACCAAAATGTGTCCACACAAACGTGACCCAGTCTCTTAAATCTGCACGAGTGTCAGACTTGCCTGGCCTTTGTCTGTGCCCCCGCCACAAACACACAGGCCTTTCTGATGTAGGCCAAACAACCCCTCTCTCACTGACAGACTAAACAAAGCGCTGGCCAGCCGGGCAGCATTGCACTCCCATTGGCTCATCGCACATTCCTCACCCAATTAGAATTCCACTCATACCTGTGGGGGCGGGGCACAGTCAGGGGCAATAACCTCTGTTTGCATCCAAGCTGAAATAATGAGGCTGCTTTACACACTTTCTCTGCTTTTGTACATCTTGACCCATTTCGAACAACTACCTGATAACGAACGCCAATTTACGTATGATAAAAAGTACAATTGTTATTTGACTGAATTGTTAATAGGATTTGTTTCTTTATATGACCAAGGGAGCGACAATTAACTATTTTACAAGCAAATAATATTTTTTAACCTGTCAATTATGTTAAATAAATAGTAAAATATTCCCAAGGCATATTTTCTGAATGTCTTTAGCCGACAGTAAAAAATCAGATATTTTCCCTTTACTCACTTAAAAAACTAAAAAGTGAACACGTTAAAGAAGCTGAAATGTTCTATCTGCATTAAAATGGTAGCTAATTTCATTTTTGTATATTTTCTAACAATAAATTCAAGTTTTTTTTCTAAGCCCCGTTTCTAAATGTCTAACTTGGTAATCTCTCCAGAATTGTCCTTCAGTGTCTTATTTCCTTTGCAGTACATTGCTCTGTGCTTTCTGTTGTCTTTCAATGGGGTAGGAGTTGAATTAAGAAATGATGCTGTTGCAGGTCAGAAAAGCCTTGGCAAATGCAGATATACTTTAGTAGTACTGCAGACAGTACACACTGGGATAAGTGATAGAAGTGCATCTGATCTGTTAAGTCTCCCCTCTGTTACAAACAATGTCTAGTCCTTGAAATCCAAGTTTCACACAAAACGGGACTGAATCTAAAAATACACTGGCAGCACATGGTTGGTTTTAGATGTATGAAATCAGCAATTTATACTCATCCATCTCAATCATAAACTTTCCTCCTGACCCATTCCCATCTCAACTAAGGATTGTAAGTCTGCCAAAAAGCAAGTTCTAATGTGTGTTTTTAATTTAGAACCAGAATAAGGACAAGGCGTCTGCCCAGCGGCGCAGAGTGGTCATTTCCATTTGAATGGAGGCCCCTGGGTGCCCAGTGGGGTTACATTAGCTACAGTAAAACCCATTGTTCCAGCTGTGTGTGTGTGTGTGTGTGTGTGTCTGTGTGTGCGTGTGTGTGACTGTATGAGAGACCGAAGGAGACTCCTATGTGCCCTACAGAGGACAGCCTAAACAAAAATATTTATGTACAAGATGTACAAAAGAGCAAACGTGTCAAGCCTCTCGGGTTAAGGAGAAGTTCAAACGAGTCAGACATTTGTCTAGCTACAGCTGACACAGCATCGAAATGCCAATCAATACCGATGGGTAATCTGGGCTAGCATGTCAAATCCACCAACACATCGATTTTCAGAGAAGCGATTGATCGACATTTACTCTTATCTTTTGTACAAAGCTCACCGCATTCAGGTCAAACGATGGGTTCGGCTGGTGGTCAGCCCCCCAAAATGGGTGTAGCTAGCAAGCGTTAGCGGTCATCATTAACTACAATGATAGAAAAAGCTAACGCTAGCTGGTTAACACACAAGTGCCATGAATTGATAAAGTTTCGGAACATGGATTTCAAGGTTGAAAACCATAAAACAGGTGAGTGGTCGGCTGTCTAAGCTCTGAAACCCACAGAATAGAGGACTGTTTCTTGGCTGTTCCCTCGGTCATTTGGTTAGCATCTAAGCTAACAAGCTAGCACTTGTGCTGCTGTGCTTGCCACACAAAAACCGGATGTTTAGGCAAACAGCAGAGGCGAAACACTCAAAGATACTTAGTGATGTCCCCTTTGCGTTGGTAAAAACAAGCACTTCACAACAGTGTTAGTATAGTGTCACATATAGACCATTCCAGCTCTAGTTGAAACATGCACTGTAAGCGCTTTCTTTCGGTCTCGTTTTTTTACCTGTCAGTCGGATTTTGATGCTGGACCCGTTCCTCCGAGTCCCAGGATTCGACATCACTCCGGGAAATACGATCACACAAACTTCCCGTTGGGGCCTCCCCAAAACACAGTTTTACAACTTAGTGGGAATATGAAGAACTTCTGTTTCCAAACATGCGCTTTGGTTGTGTTTTCCTCACGGGTAAATATGTATTATTTCATCGCAAAGTCTTGCGCTCCCTCGAAATCCAACAACACGGGAGAACATTTTCGGGCAGGCTCAAGCACGTACTGACGTCATACTCATAACGTGTATAACTATACGTGCTCGCGTCTGGGAAGCGTGGGTGTGCCCGTGGATATCGTATTCTATCCTTCGGTGTAGCCTGAAAAACTCGGGTTTTCTTCCTTTCATTTCAGACTAGAAATTCCCCGTACTATACATGTTCATTTTAACGAGAATAGAGACTTACGGGAAAATAGACTTTCATTAATGAATGACAAAACCGTCCGGTTAGTTTCATTTGATGTTAATATCAAAGTTAATGTGAGGATTAATCCACAGGTGAGCTGTCAACTTTCCATAGACATTTATTCAAATGACAAACAATTCACTGAACAGTTTGAACTGCATTCATACGCAAATTTTCTGTCAAAAATGTTTGTCCATAGTGTAAATTGGGAGTTATAATTTATTCCAGTGGTTTACAGAAATAAATAATTTAGAAGAAAGCTTTATGTCACATGGAAATCCGAAATGTTGTAGGCTGAAGCTCGATCTTATTATACCATCATATCCTATTGTTCATAAGATATTAAACACTGACACCTCTTCCACTAAGTTACACAAAGAAAAACAGAGACACATACTAAACTTCCAAATACTAAACAGTAAACAGTCATTGTCAAACATCAGCTATTTATTTCTTTACCACCCTATTTCTTTTCAATGTATAACTAAATTGTTAATTGTTAATTACACATTCTTCTCTTCCACAAGTTTACCCTTTTTACAGATGTACTGATGCACTTCTTATATTTGTACTTAGAAATATACTCATTCCCCTCAGATATTACCACATCTCTTGAACTTATTAATACTCTTTGGAAATTCTCTATTTCATGTTTTACATAGTCATTACTTTATTATTACTGTTATTTTTCAAATATGTGAGTCTACACCATGTCGATAGATGTAAACTAATAAATAAGGTAAAGAATAGCGGACTAAAAGCATTGCAATGGTCCTTTAAAGGTTAAGGGAGCTGAGTGGGCAGGGACAAGGCCTGGAGGGATTTGGCTCTTTAGCAGAACTGGGGTTAGTATTAGCTGCCAGAACAATAGACCCTCTCACCAGCCTGTTTACAGGACACTATAAATCCATATTAGCAGTGAAGCGGCTTGGCAGCCACCACACACAAACCACTTTGTCTCATGAACATGCACATGTGTTTCAACCTTTTTATTTCTGTCTCTTTCCACTTTGTTTCACATAGCTACAGCAGCCTATATGGACAAACATCTTGGCTTTGAGAGCTTTGGGTCTTTTCCCCCTGTCTTTGTGTCACTACATCTGTCCTGCTTCCACTTATGTTTTATGAATTTAGTTTTAAACACATCATCACTCCACAGGTGGTTGCAGTAACACCAGAGACAGATAAAGACACACACTTGCACACACACAAATGATTTTATCGCTCCAGAACAGTCATGTACAGCTGTTAGTATGATTATGTGATTATGTGTGTGTTTGTTGTACATTTAAGTGTGTGTGTGTGTCATTCAAAGTGCCGTTGGAACCCCTGAGACCAGCTGACTGTGTTCACAACTACTTAGATAATTCCAATCATAGAGACTAACTTAGTTTTGCCTCTTGGGACACAGTAAATGAAGATGAAGTCATTCTTTGCACAGGGCAGTTGGGAAATTGTATTGGGTGGTTGGTTTGAGGGCTCTTCTATGGTTAAATGATACATATGATAAATAAGTGAACAAACTCTACTCTATAGAGTTTGTCCAATTAGTGTTTTAAATCCCAGTTATTATTCTTTGAAAACTATGGACCTATTTTAGACCGTTTCAGATTGGAAGGATCTTGTGGCCGATTACATGTATAAGTGTACGATTAGATTTTGGTTTTCATTCCTCTGGGGAACAGGAGCAACAGCTGCTTCAGTTCGAGGAAAATCAAATCAAGTTTGAGAATCTCTGCCAGATCAAAACAGTCATTGAATGTGAAGTTTCCCTGAAAACACCAGAAAGTTTGGTGAGTCCAGAACATGCATTGGCTCCCTTTTCTCACTGAATGTGTGTGAGTGATTTGGACAAGATTTGACCGATAATAAAATGTTGGGTTTTAAACTGCCTATTGTAAGGGTTTGCAATGAAGTGACTCTTGAGTGATAGAATAAAAAATAGCATGAAAATATCAAGTCAAAATGTTCCACTCTGTCCTGTGCATCAGTGATGTTAATTTAAGATATCTTACTCATCCTAAATCCCATTAGGTGCACAGAGACAGTAAAAGCAGTGGCATCGTGGGGTTGGAACTGAGGTGTGGAAGGGCGGAAGAATGGAAAAGATAAAGAGAGTGATGGGGTGAGGAAAGGAGATGGTTTCTGCCTGACTGATGACTTTCCAGGGAAACCCTAAATGGATGGAGGCAGATTGAAGAATTCCCAGATCCCGCGCTGTCAGTGGTTGCAGAAGACAAATCAGAGGGATGAGACCTCAGGGTAATGGATGGTTTTAGAATTGTGACCATATCAGGAAAGAGAAGGCCTGATATAAAACAGCATGGCCTCAGCTAATGTAACCATAGTCCTCCTGAGCACACCTCTGACTCCTGCATTGGTAAGTGTTGAACCTGTAGCTCAGCATGGATAGGTTTACTGTCTGTCGTCTCACTACTTAAACTTTCTTTTCTGTTTTCTGTCCGATCATCTGCAGCTGCCTGTAGGTGTGTGAGCTGGTCAATCACTTGGTTGGTGTTTGTTGGTGGCCGCAGCAGCAGCCATGCCGGGTGCATATAAAGGGGAGTGTGGGGATGATGTGGACCCCATGCCCTTCCTGGTTCCCTCTGAGAAGGAACGCATGGATGCTATGAATAAGCCATATGACATCAAGCGCTCCTGCTGGGTCAAAGATGAGAAGGAGGCTTTTGTTGCCGGTGAGATTCAGTCTGAAGAAGGGGACAAAGTCACCATCAAGACTTCCAAGAACACAGTAAGGACACAGACATAAAAAATGACCACCAATTTCACATTGATCTGACGAATGATGATGATTAAATGTTGCTGTTCTCTCTGAAAAGACCGTGACCGTCAGGAAGGATGATGTCCACCAGATGAACCCTCCTAAGTTCTTCCAGGCCAGTGATATGGCCAACCTCACTTTCCTTAACGAGGCCAGCGTCTTGGAAAACCTGCGCAGCCGCTACGTCAGCATGAGGATCTATGTGAGTCTGATGAACCCTGACGCCTATAACTACACGAAAGTCCACTCAAATGCATGTCTGTGCAACATCTTATGAATGATGTTAAAGATCACAAAAGGTTGGCCAGGTGGCTTATCTTGTTTAAATGGAAGGATGTACTCCCACCAACATATGGACAATGAATCAGAGAGGTTATGCATCCTATTCACCTAGAAAAAAATTAGATATACCGTTAGGACAGTGTTTTTATTTTGTAATGATTCAGTATATATTTCATTATTATTAAAACACCACACACTTTTCCTAATAAAAATCCAGATACAATATCTGAGAAGGCATATCTTGATTGACCCGATCATGTGACCACATGCGTTACTACACTTCAACCTGCCTGGACACAATCGCAGTCAGAAAATTGGACCGAACAGAGAATGGAAAGATTTCCTTGCCCACCTGGTCTCATTAAGACATCGTCAAAAAAAAAAAAAAAAAAAAAAGTCTCTGTTTTGAATGTCTGGGGTTGCCAGAAATTTGTGGTGTTAAAATGGGGTCATGGGCCAAAATAGGTTGGGAACCACTGCGTTAGGGGTTCCACCAGAAAGTTCTATGCCACTTGGCAGCCTTTTATCTGCTTTGTAGAAGACATGGTAGCTATCAACATAAATATGTATCTCCAAAATCTGTATACCTTTTTATTTATTTATTTTTTAATTCATTTAGATTTATTTTCTTTCTTCCCCCTTATTTATTTATGTGTAAATATGTGTGTGTGTGTCTATATGTACACACACACACACACACACACACATATATATATACATATATATATATGTCGAGGCTCAAAACGGAATCTGGCCCGATTCAGAATCGGGCCGGCCCAGAATGGAATTCTATTCTAGGCCGGTCTACAATGGAATCCTGCTGCTATAATGTTATTTTTATACCATGTTTAATGCAAATGATCTAAATTTTTACAAAAATCAATACATGGAATTTGCAAATATGTGAAAAAAAAATGAAACAAACAACATTTTAATTGTAAACTATAATACACTTTATTTACAAATAGAACCTAGTGGTACTCCCCACCAATATATGGTACAGTGAAATCGACTGAAATTGACAATAGTTACTCAAGGTATGTAAGACTGAAAATGTAAAATTATGACAAATTATGGAATTATGGATCATTTGCATTAAACATGGTATAAAAATAACATTATAGCAGCAGGATTCCATTCTAGGCCGGCCTAGAATAGAATTCCATTCTGGGCCGGCCCGATTCTGAATCGGGCCAGATTCCGTTTTGGGCCTCGTCATACATACATACATATACATATACATATACATATATATATATATATATATATATATATATATATATATATATATATATATATATATATATATATATATATACGTAGATAGATAGATAGATAGATAGATAGATAGATAGATATGTGTCTGTACATATAATTTGAAGGGTTTATATGTTTTTGTATGCAGGTATATTATGTTTGGCTTCATATAAACTTAATGAAGGTCCAGTACTTTGGGTGGGTGGAGTGCACGGGGGGTAGTTGGGTAGGAACTTGATACAACAGTTCAAGTTGTATATTTCTTGTTACATATTTGAAAAATGAAAATGAAAAGACCTTTATCAGAAAAAAATATCACGAAAGGACAGAGATGCTTATAATTAAGTAGTATAAAAAAAACACTCCACTGCTCACTTAAGTCCAAGTACAAAGAGCAAAATATAGTTAATATTAGTAGTGAATCATCATTGGAGCTGTTGTAGGTAGAGCTAATTTGAACACATTAATATCCAGTTTTATATACAAGGACAGAAGATAAATCTGAGGACTCATCATGTGATAAATGTGAAAAAAAGAACAAGATGAGGTACAATAATCTGGTTTCAGAGTTTGTATTTCTGTCTAATTTTTAATTTTTGGTGCAACTTCTGATCCTTTACTGACATGAATCACTTTTTGGTTGAGCAACAGCAAAACTCAGACAACTGAAATATAAGCCTGATTACACACTGCTTTTTGTAATATATTGGTTGTTACATCATCCATTTTGTAAAATCTTAGTCTTAAAATTAAGTCGCAGTTTTCTAGTAACTAAAGCTTTAGACAGTGATAGAGAATAAATATTTTCCTCTGAGAAGTAGCAGAGGGGAAGAATAAAGTGAGATGGATAGGGTACAACTGCTTCCAAAGTGTACATAAGTCTAGTACTTTAGTAAATGTACTTATTTTCATTAAACCACTACTGAAAAGGCAAAATATTGTGTGCCCGACATTTGTAACACTTTATCAAAACCTCAGCCAATAGTTTAAAGTTTAGTAATGCTTTCTATGCCTTATAAAGACATTGTGGGAAATGGAGGATATCATCATTGCAAGAAAAAGCACACATTCAAGGATGCCTCTATTCGAAAACAGTGAAATAAAATGATCCCAGAATAATGAAGGATTTATGTTTATATGACTTTGATAGTACATACATCTATTTTATTGTGTGATAGATAGTTAAGGAATGATACACACAGAACATCTTCGAATCAAATTTGCGCCTGCAGCGGTAACATATTCTTATAACATTTTTCTCCTTCCATTTCCAGACCTATTCGGGGCTTTTTTGTGTGACGATCAACCCGTACAAATGGTTGCCCATCTACGGAGCCAAAGTGGCCCAGATCTACAAAGGGAAGAAACGCAGTGAAGTTCCCCCTCATCTCTTCTCCATCTCGGATAATGCGTACCATGACATGATGATGGGTGAGAAGAGCGGCGATAACAGGAACACTGTGTAGAGAATAAAATGCTTCAGAGTAATGAAGAGGAAGACGCAGAGGGGGGTCTTTGAAGAGCAGAGGGGAGAAACGTTTTAATCAGTCAAAGAGGGAGAGAAGAGAGCAGAAAATAGGTGGTATCGGATGAGGGGTGGGAGGAAAAGTTGGAGAACAGGCGAAGTAAGCATGCAAGAGGTATGTGGTGATTGGGGATAACCCCCTTGAGATGAGGTGTTTGGATCATTACGCAGTTGTACGGGGAATGAGGGAGCGGGGGCAGTTGCTGTAGGTTTGTAATCAGCGTGCCGTGTGATGATTTGTTCAGGGAGTAGAAAAATACTTTGAAGCCATTATGTGGCATCAGGGGATGGCTGACAGCTGTCCATGTTGTTCATACTGCTGACAGGCCTACTGCTAAGCACAGGACAGAGGACATCAACAGTCCTCTGATCTGCTCAGTGGGAAATCAGCAGTAATTATTCTCATCTTTCTCACACACTCTGTTTTTCTCCTCCCCTGCCCTCATTATGTCCTTTCACTACAGAGCATGAGAACCAGTCTATGCTGATCACGTAAGGACAAGTTTTACTCACATGACACAATGAAAAGTTAGGTTTTTCTGTGATTTCGGACTTTGTTAGCATCCTAATTTGTTTTCTGTGTTTCTTCACTAGTGGAGAATCTGGTGCTGGTAAGACTGAGAACACCAAGAAGGTTATCCAGTACTTTGCCAATGTCGGAGCTTCAGGGAGCAAACTTCCTGACTCCAAGGCAAGTACATGTTTGCATGTCTATTCATAAGTTAGTAATCAAGTAAGTCAATGGACAAGTGTGTAGTGGCATGTATTTTGCAAAGAAACTAAGTAACTAAGTAAGTAAATAAGTAGATACATCAGTCAGTAGCACATTATTTATTTAGCACTTTTCTAAAGGAAAGCAACAAAGGGTTTTATAAACAAGGAATGTAGAGTGAAAACAAACAATCCTAATTATATTGAATTAAATTCTAATTACAAAGGGAAGAAAAGAAAATACATCACTAGAACAGAATAAAATGGCATTTAAATCCAAGTCAGAGCAGAATAACCTAACAAAATAGCATAATAATAAAAGAACAACACAAAATCAGAAAAGATAACATATAGCTAAATTCATTTTGTTTTGGTTGTAAACAACAAAAAATAATACATAAGCACAAACACATAAGTCACTATCCTAAAAACAGCGTTGTATGAATATGAGGATGTAGGAGTATGGCAATGTTCATCTAATATAAGCAATGTTCTCCTCTCCTCTCCTCTCCTCTCCTCTCCTCTCCTCTCCTCTCCTCTCCTCTCCTCTCCTCTCCTCTCCTCTCCTCTCCTCTCCTCTCCTCTCCTCTCCTCTCCTCTCCTCTCCTCATCCTCTCCTCTCCTCTCCTCTCCTCTCCTCTCCTCCCCTCCCCTCCCCTCCCCTCTCCTCTCCTCTCCTCTCCTCTCCTCTCCTCTCCCCTCCTCTCCTCTCCTCTCCTCTCCTCTCCTCTCCTCTCCTCTCCTCTCCTCTCCTCTCCAGGGTTCTCTGGAGGACCAGATCATCCAGGCTAACCCGGTGCTGGAGGCATTCGGAAATGCCAAGACCATTAGGAACAACAACTCCTCACGCTTTGTAATGACAGGACATATTTGATTATGTTTGACATTGTACTGAAAACCTATAGTGAATTTCATCCCTTATTTATCTTCTGTTTTTTTAGGGAAAATTCATCCGCATTCATTTTGGCCCAACAGCTAAGCTGGCTGGTGCCGACATTGAGTCGTGTAAGAGGATTTCATCCATTTTTCCCCCTTTAGATCAGACTTTTCTAGTGCACCTTCAAAGAATACCTAAATATACTTTACTTAATTTTTTATGACTTTTCCCACATGTATTTTTTTCCTAATATTCAGTGTAATGATTGAAGTATTAAAGACTCAGTTTTTTTATACCGTGTATTTTGTGACCAGATAAACCAGTTTACTATGTGATGGTTTTACTGCTTGTGACCAAAAGCACTTTATTGAGTTGGTCATCTGGAGCTGCAAGTTTATCCAAAACTTTACCCAGATATAATGTGAAAAAGGCACAATCAGTCGCTATTTCAAAGATGTCTCTTTTTCTTTTTCTTTCTTTCTTTCTTTCTTTCTTTCTTTCTTTCTTTCTTTCTTTCTTTCTTTCTTTCTTTCTTTTGCAATCTTTCACCAGAACAGATAAGTTATGTGAGGGGTAACTTCACACAATATGGAGATAGTCTTTTATTGATTTATTGCACTGCCTCCAACATTTATCCTGTCCCTGAACACACTGCTGTACAGTATAATGTCAGTTTTGAAGAGGAAATTTTTGCCAAGATCTCAGGCTTTTTGTCTTAGAAAATATATTGTTTTTTAGATTAAATAAAGAAACATGTTAGAAAAGGAAAAATGTTAGGGGTAAATAATTAAAGTTAGCTCAAGTGACTTTTTATGAACTATGTGTCCTTTTTGTTTTGTCTATGTGTGTACCAGATCTGCTGGAAAAATCGAGAGTAATTTCCCAGCAGGCAGCTGAAAGAGGATACCACATCTTTTATCAGCTGCTGTCAGGAAGGAAGCCAGAGCTCATAGGTGAGACAAATTAGGCACCAAAGCATCCATGCGCTCCAGTTCAATGAAAGGATGGGCTCATAATATGGTGATTGCATATGAATAATAGAATTAGAAAGGAAATAGATACTTTAGCATAGATTTAGTTCAGTAGCAACAGTATGTACAATCTAGTATTTCATGATAGTCATATTTTACCAGAGGTGGCAAATTCAAACAAAAAATGTTTAAGGTTTAACCTTTAGGAAGTCCCAAGTGTCTGTGGTGAAAATCAAGAAAGTCAGTGTTCAGTCAGTATCTGATCTATCCTACACGAACAACAGCGGAGAATATGAACATATAGGTCTTTAAAGTGAAAGCAGAGGTCATTCACTCTGTTTCTTCACAGAAATAAATATTACTTCTAAAATAAAGCTTAGCTGGTAAACCACATAATATATAGTCTGAGGCATTACTGCATCTCTTTACCTCCGTCATTCTGTAACTGTAAAGTAAAATGCTCAAAAAGGTTACTATGTTTCTTACTATGTAATATTAATATTAATATTAAGATGTGTCATTTGATTACATGTTATAAACCCTCATCATTGTTGTGTTATTGTCTCTCAGAGGCACTGCTGCTGAGCCCAGATCCCAAACAGTATGTGTGGGTGTGTCAGGGGGTCACCGTGGTGGACAACATGGACGATGGTGAGGAGCTGCTCCTCACTGATGTAAGTTAACAATCGCTCAATCCACTGCGAGCTGAGCTGGATTATATCTTTGCATGCTCCTGTGAACTGATTAGCCTGTTGATGGTGCTGCTGCCTCTCTCTGATATTCTCTGTGTTCTGTCCTGTCTCTCTCTTTACATGCTCGTGTGTCCAAAGGAAGCCTTTGATGTCCTGGGCTTCACTCAGGAGGAGAAGATGAGCGTGTACAAGCTGACTGGAGGCATAATGCACTTCGGCAACATGAGGTTCAAACAGAAACCCAGAGAGGAACAGGCTGATGTGGATACCACGGAGGGTATCAAAACCACACTCCTGCACTGTGTCTGACTCACTCTTTCTGCATTTCTAATATCGAACTACCTCTCTTTGCGCTTTCCATCCGAGCATGTTCTCTTTTTTAACCTCCTTCTTTTGACATTTCTCACAACCTGTTCTCAAAATTTATCATAGTCAGTGGAAACTAACACTAAGACTAAAGTTAGCAATGAAAAATTATTTTTTATTTTTAAGAGCCAGATTTCAAAAGACAAAAATGAAATAAAAAGTACAATCAACAATGCAGTAAGACCTAAACAGAATGGCAGGTGAGCTTTGTCACTTTACACCAGTGTGAATGGTTCACAGTGTACAAGAATCATGATTTATGTCATATTCTATGTCTTGCATTCTTTCATCACACCTTTCGTCATCTGTAAATCAAGATTTCCTCACAATACATGAAAATTTAAAAAAAGAAAATCACAAGAATTACATAAAAACCATACAAAAACTAGACAATTACACTGTATGAAAATAAAATTGGTTAGACAAAACCTAATAAAAATAAAAACTGGTGAATATTTCTAAACTATTACAGCCTTTACAACCTATTTTTCAGCTTTTTCAGACAGTTTTTCCTCCTATAATCTCCTTTCACCTTCAGTTCTGATCCGTGTTCCAGCGAGTATTACTAGGTGTTGAACTCCTGTCATTCCCTCCTTATCTCGTCTTCTTTTCTCATCCTAAAGTGGCTGACAAAGTTGCCCACCTCATGGCCATCAACTCTGGGGAGCTGCAGAAGGGTATAACACGGCCCAGGGTCAAAGTTGGCAATGAGTTTGTGACCAAAGGTAAATAAAAAACATTTTCTTATTTTCCCCAAGCATTTAGAAAGAGGATTATTAATGTCATCATCCACAGTTGTTCTATATTATTTGAACTTTTATTATCAGGTCAGAACCAGGACCAGTGCGTTTACTCCATCGGTGCTCTGGCAAAAGCCATCTATGACCGGATGTTCAAGTGGATGGTGACCCGCATCAATAAGACACTGGACACTAAGATGCAGCGGCAGTACTTCATAGGAGTACTGGACATTGCAGGGTTTGAGATCTTTGAGGTGAGATTTAATAATGTTTTGTCTCATTTCATCTCGTAATCTCGCCTCCTTTGGTGAAACTGTCTTTTCTCTGCCAGTTTAACAGTTTTGAGCAGCTCTGCATCAACTTCACCAACGAGAAGCTGCAGCAGTTCTTTAACCACCACATGTTTGTGCTGGAGCAAGAAGAGTACAAGAAGGAAGGCATCGACTGGGTCTTTATTGATTTTGGTCTGGATCTGCAGGCCTGTATTGACCTGCTGGAGAAGGTAGCACACAGACACACAGCCAGCATGTATAGGACAGATGACTCTTAACATATAAGGCAATTAAAAGATTTAATGTGAATCATTTGTCTTTCCTTTCTCCCTCCCCAACTTCACTCTTAAATCCTGTCACGTCCTTTCTTCACCTCTCATCTCACTTACTTGCTCACTCTTTCTGTCTTTATCTCCTATCCTTGAACCGTCGTACCCTCTGATACAGCCTATGGGGATTTTCTCCATCCTGGAGGAGCAGTGTGTGTTTCCAAAGGCGACAGATGCGACCTTTAAAGCAGCTCTATATGACAACCACCTTGGCAAGTCCTCTAACTTCCTCAAGCCAAAAGGGGGGAAGAAAGGACCTGAAGCTCATTTTGAGTTGGTGCACTATGCTGGCACAGTGAGTACTGCATTGTTGTTAGCTTGAGTAAGAATTACTGTGTGACTTTAAAGTATCTCCTTAGACTGTGTCTCTAATATTAATACATGGACTGGTGCAGTGGTGCATCTTCCTATTAGGACCACTATACTATAGGTAAATAGGTATAAATAAATACACAGCTGGAATAAAATATTTCTCATATACAGTATGTCATGAAAAGATTGTGCCAATGTGATTTTTTCTTGATGTGTATAAATAGGAACAAAAAGAGAAATGTATCTGAAAACAAAATTATTCTGACTTTATGGGCAATAGTGTAAATCACACAAACGCAGAGCTGGAGGAAAATGCTGAGATTTTTTGAGACTATTCAAGAAATCATGCATGCACATGAAAAAAAAAAACTAGAATATTCTCTGAGAGTACAGTTTAGAGTCTTGCATTTGTCAGGAAAAAAAAATTCTCCTGAGGGAAATATTCCTTGGACACACAATGCTGTTATTGTGCAATACAGAACATTTCCACAATAATATGCAACATTATGTGGCGAAGGAATTATTTATTATTAATGTACACAACACTAGTTTTCCAAAGGTTACATGTGGCCATGTCACAGGCGGTATTTCTTATGAAATTTATAAAGATGAATAATCTTCTGTTTTTCTCAACACTGCTGAGGAAACATAAGGTCTTGTGTTTGCCCACTGAATACTGAATACATTTGCAGGAGAAAATGCAACTCCACATCTTCAATGTTAAAAGTGCTGAATATTAGAGCAAATGAATAATGTATGAGAACAGGCTGGTTAAATCATACCACAGGAAAATACTTGTAACCTCTCTGCAACAAATACAGATCATATAAGAAAAGATGGATTAGATACAGAATGCCAAAAAATGTTCTTTTTCTCAAAATGTTATGTCACTCCCTTGGCTCTGTTTTTTCAGTCTTGAATATGTAGGTTCGTTGTTATTAGAGGTGTTCTTAAAGTATACTTCCTTACATTTTGAAGCAAGAGATGACTGCAAGCAAATGCAAATTTCTGTATAATCAGAGAATATTCATTTTTTCCTCATATCTTAACCACTTACATGTCAGAAGATCTCCATTTCTCTTGTAAATTAATAGCTTTAATCTTGTAACTGTGTTTTCTCTCTGAGTGTTACCTACTTCTCCAGCTCTGTAATTTTTTTATTTTTTTTGCCTACAGTGGCCTTAACACTGACTGTCGTATACTCTGCCTCTCACAGGTGGGCTACAACATTGCTGGCTGGCTGGAGAAGAACAAAGACCCTCTGAATGAGACGGTGGTGGGACTCTTCCAGAAGTCCTCCATGCCCTTGTTGGCTGTGCTCTTCAAAGAGGAGGAGGCTGCAGCAGGGACCAAGAAACAAAAGAAAGGTTCTTCCTTCCAAACTGTCTCCAACTTCTATAGGGTAACTCACACACACACACACACACACATGCACGCATGCACGCACGCACGCACGCACACACACACACACCTGCACAAATACATATAAACTCCTCTAACTATCTTTACACAACAGGAACAATTAAACAAGCTGATGAGCACCCTGCGAAGCACTGCTCCCCACTTTGTCCGCTGCATTGTGCCAAATGAGTTCAAGAAGTCAGGTCAGTGGGGAAATAATATTTATATATGTCTTCCCCATGATTTATCATGTTTTGTGCACTCATATATGTTCTGTTTAAGCAGGAATGTATCTTATAGAAATTAATGTGTATCGTGTCTCATCCTCATGTTGTCAAGGTGTGACAGACAACCATCTAATCCTCCACCAGTTAGCCTGTAATGGTGTACTGGAGGGCATCCGCATCTGCAGGAAAGGATTCCCCAACAGACTGCAATACCCAGAATTCAAGCAAAGGTTTAACTCCCATTTACTGTCATTATTCCCCATTTTTAATTTAGCTGAAATAATGTATTTCCATCCTCTTCCCCTCTCTATAAACCAATATATAGCAATGTTTTAATATAGATTATTTCTTCCCTGCTACTTTTTTTATATTCGCATGGAGCAACTGTAACGACACAATTTCTACTCGGATTAATAAAGTACTTTGAATCTAAATCTTAGGTATTACATCCTCAACCCCAACGTCATCCCTAAGGGATTTGTTGACAACAAGAAGGCATCTGAGCTCATCCTAAGTTCTGTTGGCCTGGACAATATGGAATATCGCATTGGCCACAGCAAGGTGCACTACTGTTATATGAATTACAAACTTATAGGCTGAATCACCTCTAAACTATCTCAGACGTTGATCTATTGTAAACTTACTTTGCTTATAAATTACTCCTTTTTCCCTCTTTTTCTCTCCTCTTCTTTCCTCTCAGGTGTTTTCCGTGCAGGTGTCCTTGCAAAGCTGGAGGACATGCGCGATGAACGGCTGGCTAAGATCATAACCATGCTGCAGGCTCGCCTCAGAGGAACTCTGATGAGGATCGAGTTCAAGAAGATGGTTGACCGACGGTTAGTATGTAGCTGTATTTCAGTGTCTGAAACCTGGAGTAGAGCACTGGCACATACAGTATATAAGTGGCGTATGCAGAGGTAGTTTAGTAGCTTTGACTCAAATGTATCGAAGTGCTGGTTTGGTCGCTGAGTAATTTACCTAATGTGACATCATTAGTTTATTAGACGTTAAACAACAGTGTAGAATTACTTTTAACTACCTCATGTGCAGTTTTATAAACAGAGACAAGGGGTAAGGGGAGAAAAAAAAAACAAAAGAAAAAGAAAAGAAATATATATTTTTTTAACGTCTGAGAGGTAGAAAGCAAAATCACTGTTTGGTCGAGATGATAACAACTCATATATATCTGAAATGCAAAAAGGTTGAAAAACACTGGTTTAATCTTTTACAATGTGTTGTATTTTACAATATAAGTCTGTAATATTATCCATTCTGTAAAATATTTACCTTAATAGTAACCATTCAAGGTGTCAAATGAATATAATGCAATAACAAGCACAATATTTAATGTAGTGGTGTGCAAGTAAGATAAAATGGAAATACAGTATTTTTGTAAAAGGAAATAGTTACATTAAAAATGTACATGTCTGTGATACAGAATTGCACTGACGGCCATCCAACGAAATGTGAGGAAGTTCCTTCAGTTACGTTTCTGGGGCTGGTGGAAACTCTACACAAAGGTAAAAACATACTTTTAGCACAGCACAAAAAAACTGGGCCACCTTTAGCTGTATTGTTTTTCGGGGTTGTGATGAACATTCATAATAATGTATTTATTTTATTAAGGTACAACAGGAAAATACAGGAAATATATGAACAGTATTAAATTACATAAAAATAACACAGCTTACACATGAATGTACAGTCAGTATTAAGTGTGACTAAAAGCATCTGTAACTATGTGACATGTTTGACGTGTTGAATGAAACCTGGTGTAAAATATGAGATTAGTGCAGTAAATCTCACATTGTCTGGTCAAAGCAGTTCCAGAAGTGTTGAGTGCAAAAGGACATCACACTAAATAGTTGGTAGTTTGGTTTATAGAATTTTTTTTTTTTTTAAATTTACATATTACCTGTATATTCCCAGATTTATCTTGATACAGAGGCATGTATATGTACAGTATATATATATATATATAATATATATATATATATATATATATATATATATATATATATATATATATATATATATATATATATATATATGTATATATATATATATGGACATTTTCACAGTGCTGTACACAAAGGGAGACATGACACCTACATCTACCATGTACCTTATCGCCTGTGCTATATTTCGTCTCCCACAGGTGAAGCCCCTGCTGATGGTTGCCCGTCAGGAGGAGACCTTCAAGGCTAAAGAGGAGGAGCTGAGAGTGGCAGTGGAAAAGGTCAAGGAGCTGGAGGGCAAGCTCAAAGATCTGGATGAAAAGATGGTCACTCTGTCACAGGAGAAGAACGACCTCGCCCTGGCGCTGGCTGCAGTAAGTGCACATCCATCCACAGTTTAGTTGATATAAGACGTAAACTACTGTCCAGCAAGAGGCAACGATTATAGTTTTCCACTGTGATAGTGGAGAAAATAATGTGATGACACTACATTTCCTTTCTGTCCTACAGGAGCAGGACACGCTGGGTGATGCTGAGGAGCGCTGCACCCAACTGATGCACCAAAAGGTCCAGCTGGAAGAGTCAGTGCAGGTAAATACATCAAACTTGAAGCCATTTACTGACCTCTTTAATATGGAACAGCAAAATTTATAGAGCAATAATACAGCAACAAATAGTCTTAAGACATAATATGTATAATTTAAATGTAAAGGTGCTGTCAGCATAATTATATTCCAATAAATCCAATCCTAGATTATTATTTAATTCATGCAAAGTACCACATAGTGTTTCCCTTTGAAACAAATATTTTGACTTTTGGAATGCTGTGTGTCTTAAAAGCAAAAAAAAAAAAAAAATATTGCCATGTCTGTGAATTTAGGATCTGCGTGAGCGCCTGGAGGAAGAAGAAGGCAACACAGCCTCCCTCCATGGCCAGAGAAGGCAACTGGAGGGGGAACTGATGGACCTAAAGAGAGACCTGGAGTCTCTGGAGTCTACACTGGCCAAGACTGAGAAGGAGAAGCAGGTAAAAAAGGATGGACGTGGAAGCATAACAATAATAGGCAGAGAAATATAGTCAGACAGTAAATATTTCATGGGTTGCCAAGATCTGGAGGCTCAAATTCAGGGGGTTAGCTATACGATTTAACCGCTCAGTTCTCTTCAATGATGTGTTTAGAGTCTCGACTTCAAGGTGCGAACTCTGACAGGTGACCTTAACCATCGGGATGATCAAATTGCCAAGCTGCAGAAGGAGAAGAGAGCTCTGGAGGAACTGCAACAGGTACACACATGCAGAGATGGACGATAAACTATAAAGTCATGGAAAAAATTATTAGACCACCCCTTGCTTTCTTGCTCATTTTAATGCCTGGTACCACTAAAGGTAGATTTGTTTGGACAAATATAATGATAACAACAAAAATAGCTCATAAGAGTTTATTTTCAGAGCTGATATCTATCCATTTTTCATGTTTTCTTGATAATAACCAAAATCACGTAAGTTCTTACATCAATACTGCCAAAAACAGTGCTTTTAGGCATTCCGTGTTTTCTTTTGTCTGTTTTAGTCACATGATACACACAGGAGTTAGTACTTCATTGCGTAACCATTATTTTTGATGACCTTTGATGGTCTAATAATTTTTTCTGAACATTTTAGTGGTTAATGTTTTAAAATATCACCATTTTACCATTATTAATTTATTTGCAACCATTATAATCCGGTATATTTGTTGTCTTTTCAATCAGAAAACTCTGGATGATCTCCAAACAGAAGAAGACAAAGTGAACCATCTGACCAAGACCAACAGCAAGCTCAACGCCCAAGTCAATGAGGCATGTGGCACGTTTGCTTTCATTATCAGATTTTACTGCATGTAAACTGAATGTTTTGTGTTCTTTGTTGTATATCTAATGTGTTTGCATGTGTGGGTGTGTTTATGTGTGTAGCTGGAGGACAGCTGGGAGCAGGAGAAGAGGATCAGGGCAGAGGTGGAGAAGGCGAGGAGGAAAGCAGAGGGAGACCTAAAGATGACCCTAGAAAACCTTAATGAGATGGAAAACGCCAAGATAGATCTGGAGGAGGTCATCAAGAAGTAAGCAGCTCGTGTACACTAAATCTAGTCCAGTATTAGTCTTTTGGATGCCCTAAAACATGTTATGTGTGTTTGTGCAGGAGAGACTTTGAGATCAACAACATAAACTCGAAGCTGGAGGATGAGCAGGCTCTCAGCTCCATGCTCAGCCGCAAACTCAAAGAGCACCAGGTTTGTGATGGAAGCCTGAAAGTTTGATGACTTTTAATTGAAAGAACAATGAAAAAGACGTAACTTCAGCCTTCAAAGTGTCTGTTGAAATGTTTAACTGCAATTTCCATCTGAATTTCTTTCTTACTGGATGAAGAGCACTTGCCTTAGATTTCCTGAGGGAGGAGCAATTGTGAGACTGTTACTGATTTATTTCTTGCACATTTATCTTGTTTTTATCTTCTAATTTAGGGCCGCATCGAAGAGCTGGAGGAAGAGCTGGAGGCTGAACGAGCCATAAGGGCCAAGGTACACAATATTTAATCTATAACACTGTAACAAGTATTTAGTCCAAATCATGTATCATCATGATCTTACTCACTAAAGTCAGTGATTAAAGGTGCTTCTCTGTGTGTGCGTGTGTGTGTGTGTGTGTTGTCTAATAGGTGGAGAAGCAGAGAGCAGAACTGTCACGAGATCTGGAGGACCTCAGTGACAGGCTGGAGGAGGCGGGCGGAGCCACCGTCGCTCAGGTGAGTTTGACTGACAGCTGTCATTAAATCACATCCTTTGACAATATAAGTATGTATATTGAATTTCCATGAATAAATGAAGTGAAAACATACTGTATATGTACAAACAACATATGAAACCTATTAAAATTAGAACTGTGATTTATTGACATATATTGATGTAAACAAAAGAAGGAAACACCCTGTTTAAAAATTACAGCAACATGCATGATAAACAAGGTATGATGTCTCCTATTAAAAATTAGCTATTTCAGTCACTTCTTTACAGAAATGTTATCAAAATGTGACCCCCACCTCCATTCTGCCACTTTGCACGGCCAGTGACAATCAAATTACTATTTCTAATTTCTCTTAACCTCCTAAGACCCTAGCTATGGGTTTTCTTTCCACATTTGTGGACAAGAGTTTCACAACTTTATACAAAACAAAAAAAGAGAAAAGAAAACTGTCCACCACAAAGGACATTCCATAAAAATTTTAAAAACTGCATCTGAAAAAACTGTTGCATCATGATGTTTCCAATATAGGCCCTTATTTAATAAAAAAACAAAAAAAGCTTGTACTTTGCTGACATTTCCTGGGTCTCAGGAGGTTGAATATGTTTTTTGGTTACAGTATTTTTGTCCTTTCTCAATGAAAGGAAAAGACACTGATTATCGTGACCATTCAAGCAGAACATTTCTATTTTATTGGGTGATTCAGTAAATCATTTCATCTCTGATTTTTTGACACTTTTCAGTCAAACTTTTCACCAGAGTCAAGAAACCTTCCCTGTATTTATTCATCCAAACCACAACTGAACAATTTCAGTGTTAGCAGAACTTAAAAATTCCATCCATCCATCCATTCTCTTCCGCTTATCCGGGGCCGGGTCGCGGGGGTAACAGTCTAAGCAGGGATGCCCAGACTTCCCTCTCCCCAGACACCTCCTCCAGCTCTTCCGGGGGGATCCCGAGGCGTTCCCAGGCCAGCCGAGAGACATAGTCTCTCCAACGTGTCCTGGGTCTTCCCCGAGGTCTCCTCCCGGTGGGACATGCCCGGAACACCTCCCCAGGGAGGCGTCCAGGAGGCATCCGAAACAGATGCCCGAGCCACCTCAGCTGGCCCCTCTCGACGCGGAGGAGCAGCGGCTCTACTCCGAGCTCCTCCCTGGTGACTGAGCTCCTCACCCTATCCCTAAGGGTGCGCCCAGCCACCCGACGGAGGAAACTCATTTCGACCGCTTGTATCCGGGATCTTGTCCTTTTGGTCATGACCCAAAGCTCATGACCATAGGTGAGGGTAGGAACGTAGATTGACCGGTAAATTGAGAGCTTCGCCTCTCGGCTCAGCTCCTTCTTTACCACAACCGACCGGTACAGCGACTGCTGTACCGGTCTTAAAAATTGTTAATTTTAATTAAAAATACACTGAATGAATATATTATGTTGCCTTATAAATAACACATGTGTCTCTTCATCAGGTTATGACCAAAATTAAAATAAAAGTCAATATGTAAGTGAAACTGGAAATAGAAGTTAGTGAAGCATTACTTGTGTACAGTTGCAAAATTGAGAGTTGTTTTGACTTCCTTTATCCACCAAAATGACTGAAAGATCTGAATTTTTATAGCAAATGGTTGATACATACCTTATAAATCATACATGTAACTTTATTTCTTGTTTTGTGTTTATGATGATATTTGAAAAACTGACTTATTCCACTTCTTCTGAGACGCCCTGTGTACTCACCACATTTTACAGTGGTGAATATTTAATTTATGTTATGAACTTAGAACTTTATCTAGACATCATACACTGTGTATGTGATAATAACATATTACATCATCAATAATATACTTGAATGTGGTAAGATTATTCTTGTTGTACTATTATCCTCATGATCCTGATATACATGCTTGTCATATGGGTCTGATTAAGCGTGGACACATTTCGTGTTCAACAGTCTCTGTCATGTAAGCAAAGTAACTTATATGCATGTATTATACATATTTGAGTAGGTATTTATAGGCACTTTAACATTATGTGTAATAAAATTTGGGGAGGTAAGATTTTTAGGTGAAAAATGTCAAATTACTGCTCGCTAACACGTGGACTTGAAACAGACGTCAGTTTTTTAAGTTTTATGTAAATATTCAAAACATGTGGTTCTCAACAGAAATTAATATCAAATAGGAAAAAGTCTTTTAGATATCATGTTCAACTATGCTTAAAATAAATTTTAGAGTAAAATACTGAAAAGTCTCTGTTTTATGGACATGAGAATGTGGTAACATGTGGACAAGCTGCCGTAGTAACATGTGGACGACTCTTTACCATTGCACGCATCACCCAAAATGTTGACTTATTTTTTAAACTTATAAGCCAGGTATATTCACAATGCTTTATTGAATATATTTAACACTAACCCAGTGTGATTTACAACTTGTGATGATCCATACTGATATAGGTAAATTACAAATAAAGAGTCATTTGTCAGTCACAGATAGTCTTTTTAAATGTGTCCAGTGTATGAATTCACAAACTTCATCATTCAGAATTTTAATTTCTAAATTAATAGACAGTCTTTTGCATGTGTTTTTTGTTCATTTAATGCAGCCTAGCAGAAGGTTCGGTACTTCTCCTGTCCTGTGTATGTGGTATTTTTAAAAGGATAACCACTTGATAAATGATGTGTGCAAATTTACTTTTTCATGTTGATGTTCACTTTCGCTTGATCGGACCCATATATAACATTTCCAAATGTGGTGACAATCTTCACTTTTGGTTGGTCTTTTAGATTGAGCAGAACAGAAAGCGTGAGGGTGACCTGCTGAAACTGAGGCGGGAAGTGGAGGAGGCGGCACTCCAGTCAGAGGCCACAGCGGCAGCACTACGGAAGAAGCACTCTGACGCCATGGCAGAGCTGGGCGAGCAACTAGAGAACCTGACCAGGCTGAAGGTGAAGCTGGAGAAGGACAAACAGAGCATGAAGGCAGAGATCGAAGATCTCAACGTCACCATGGAGGCCATTCAGAGAGCAAAGGTATGAAAAGTTATGCTCTGTTGCTGATGCTGAAGTCAGGCAAAATCATTTATCATACATGTATAAACTTAGACAAACTTCTGTTTTGCATCTGTGCGTATGTGGGTGTTAGATGAATTCTGATGCCCACGCTCATAAGCTGGAGGACAGTCTGGCAGAGGCCAACGCTCGCCTGGCTGAGATGGAGCGCACTCAGACTGAGCTTAACGCTGCCAAAATCCATCTGACTGGTAGGACGCACTCACAATCACACACACACATACACATGCATACACACCTCTGAAAACACACAAATAGTGTTTCCCGGAGTTTGTCAGTGTGTGGTTTGTGTTGACGTGTTTAGCAGAGAACAATGACCTGAGCAGGGAGTTGGAGGATGTGCAGAGCAAGCTGACCCAGGCGACCAGGCTGAAGGCCTCACTCACCTCACAGGTCGATGAGCTCAAGAGACAGGTGGACGAGGAGAACAAGGTATATGACAACACACACAGACACACAAACATCTGACTTCTGTAGCGTGTCAAACTTTTATTTAGGAGACAGGGTGCATCTACACAAGGGCCAGTAGGGAGCTTGACATGAGCCTGAACACATTCTTGTTGCAGTAATATAAAAATTGTGTTTTTTGTCAGGCATTTCCGTGTATGTGTAAAATTGGGCTTTTATTGATGTACAGTTCATGCATGAGAATGAATCATTACCAACTCAGTACCAGGTTTACAAAGACACTATCTTATTCATGTTCTTACAAATAGGAATATTGAAATAAAGTCAAAGCTAAACAGAGGACTTTATAAATCCGTCTGTTCTGCCCATGTTACCATAAACAGAAATCACAGGAATGAAAATCAAATAATGAATGGATTTTCATGTAGAAATCATCAAATAAAAGGGCAGCTGTTGTTTTCCTTTGGAGGAGCAACAGATATGACACTTAAAAAGGAATCTTCTTTCCCACTTAGTAAAACATGTTTTAAGGAACGTTTTCCAGTCACAGTAAAGTCTACTACTGTTACTGCTGGAATAAACAGCGTCTGTGTTCTCAAGATTCCATATCATGTAGCAGCAAATTATTGAATTAAATACTTAAATAAATGTAATACACAATAAGAACTGAATAAATGCTTTATCTGTCATTTCTGACCAGGAAAAAGAGCTACACCAAATCCGTGGTGTTGTGTAGTTCACACTTTTCCATCCAGTAAAACCTCTCTGTGACCCTTTGTGTCTGTTTGTGCAGGGTCGTAATGCAGCCGTGGTTAGTCTGGCCAATGCCCGCCATGACCTGTCCCTGCTGAAGGAGCAGCTGGATGAGGAGTCAGAAGCTCGAGGGGAGCTGCAGCGTCTTGTGTCTAAACTCAACGCTGATGTTACCTCCTGGAGGAGCAAATATGAGACCGATGCCATCCACCGCACTGAAGAGCTGGAAGAGACTAAGTAGGTTCAGAAGAGATAAACATACACCAACTACCACCACTAAACCAAAAACAGACAACTTGAACATATACACTTGAGTTATCTTAATTCTTTAAAGTTTAAATCCCACATTTGCCTCTTCATGTCTCTTTTTTCCCATGTTCCTTCAGGCGTAAACTTGCAGTGCGTCTACAGGAGGCTGAGGAGGCGGCAGAGGCGGCCCAGGCCAGAGCTGCCAGCCTGGAAAAGGTTAAACAGAGGCTGCAGGGAGAGGTGGAGGACCTCACCATAGACCTGGAGAAGGTAAACATACACATGTGTACCAGTGTGCAATGTTTTTTGTTTGTTTTTAGTCATTGTCAATTTATTTTTCTTACTGAGTATTATCATTATTATTATTACTTATATGACTTATTACTTAAATCGTTGATAACATAAGGTAAAATAAAATAATCTAATCTAATCTAATCTAATCTGATCTTGTATCATTAGTCCAATGCAGCGGCGGCAGCTCTGGATAAAAAGCAGCGAGCTTTTGACAAGCTGGCTGCCGAGTGGAATCAGAAGAATGAGGAGCTGCAGTTAGAACTGGAACACAGTCAGAAGGAGAGCCGATCATACATGACAGAGCTCTATAAACTCAAGACGGCCTACGAAGAGAGTCAAGATCAGATCGAGACCGTCCGCAAGGAGAGCAAAACCCTCTCAGGTGAAATAATATGATAATCAAATTTGATGACATGATTTGGCCTCAATCCATGTTTTTTTTTCACAATGTACTATTGATCCCCACAGAGGAAATTAAGGAGTTGGTGGACCAGCTTGGCGAAGGAGGCCGAAGTGTCCATGAGCTGCAGAAGGCGAAAAAGAAACTTGAAGTGGAGAAGGAGGAGCTACAGCTGGCCCTGGAGGAGGCCGAAGCTTCGTTAGAGGTACAAAGAACTTTAAGCTCAGGATTAAGGATGAAGATAAAATATCAGGAGAGGAAAGATGAAAACCAAGGTGAACTAAGGTACCTGATGGTAAAGTGTGATTTGTGTGTTCAGGTGGAGGAAGGTAAGCTGGTGCGTGTACAGCTGGAGCTCGCTCAGGTCAAGGCTGACATCGACCGCAGAATTCACGAGAAGGAGGAGGAGTTTGAAGTCACCAGGTTAGAAAACACACTCTTACCTGTGTCAACAAAGGTCAAAGCTGTTAAGAAAAACATATGTCTTTATGTGGAGAAATATCTTCATCTTAAGTTAATCACAAATTATTTGAAAATCAAGTGTTGCACCCAGCTGACCCAGTTCAGCTCTGACCCGTGTCACTTGTGCTTTAGAAAGAACCATGCACGTGCAGTGGAGTCACTGCAAGCCAGCCTGGAGGCAGAGGCCAAAGGTCGCGCTGAGGCTCTGAGGATGAAGAAGAAGATGGAGGGAGACTTAAATGAGATGGAGATCCAGCTGGAGCATGCCAACCGGAACAATGCTGAGCTGGTCAAAACCCTCAAGAAACTGCAGCAGCAGATCAAAGTAAGGTTTTTATTTGATCACTGACAAGATCAAAAAACATGTAGGTTGGATTAATTCTTCTTTCATTTGACCTTGACAGAGGCACTGACTTAGATCTGGAATCAGCCTCTGGGCATTCCTAATACTAGGATATGTTCGATGCAGAGAATGAATATCCCTGTGGGAAAAGTAAGGAACGGCTCAGAACAGTTTTCAAACACTCAGCTGTTATCACTGTCACCTCATGCAGGATCTGCAGGTGCAGATGGATGAGGATGCACGTCTGCACGACGAGCTGAGGGAGAAATACAGCCTCCAGGAGCGGCGACTCTGCCTTTTGCAGGCGGAGATGGAGGAACTAAGAGGAGGCCTGGAGGCATCTGAGAGGGCCCGCAAACAAATCGAACAAGAACTGGTGGACACCACAGAGAGGTTCAGTGAGATCAATATGCAGGTTAGTGTTGGTAAACACAGACAGACAGACAGACAGACAGACAGACAGACAGACAGAGGTGCACTTTTACCTGAAAATGGAGACTGCTAGTTTGTAGATCATGTATTTGAGTGTAATATCTTGTATTTCTCCCTTTAGAACCAAAGCCTGACTATTCTGAAGAGAAAACTGGAGGCCGACCTCGCCAGACTGTCCACTGAGAATGAAGAGCTGATCTCAGAGTTTCGTGCTGCTGATGAAAGAGCCAAGAAAGCTGTGATTGATGTGAGCAAACTGAGTAATTACAACAAAAAACAAAGAAAGATCAAGTATTAAATGTTGATTTAACTGTTAAACACAAACAATTAATGTTTTTAGCCATAAATGAGCGTTATTTTTTTTACTGTTGAACCAACACTGGATTGGACGTTTATTGACTTAGACTTTGTCTCTGTTATTGAATTTGAGGCAAAAAAGTCTGCACATTCAGGTCTGCACAAAAACTGTTTTACTGGTAAACTTACAAAGACTTTGAAGACATGAGCAGGTGGCAAAAGGATGCAGCAGTACTGTGACTTATAAAAACTGACTATCCTTAATGGAAGACACTAGTGCTGATGAATTGAGTTTATGTTGCATAACAACAAGACAGCTGTAATTGTGAGTTTTCTTGTCTCCTTATTAAAAATACATAAATACTTTTTTACTTTACTTTTAGACAGTAGATAGTTAGTCTTAGCTGCCCTTACAGAGTATGTTCTCTTGTGTGCAGTATGCATACAAATGGGACATACTACTTGTCATAAAATTGTTCCTTGTACTTTAGCCCTCTTACTCATGCATCTGTTGCACAGGATTGTGGGTAGAAATAGCCAGAAATGCACGTTGGTTTACATAATGTAAAATACAACCAGATATGATAAGGTATCCTTGTGTTTTTGGTGTTTGAGACACTTAACGTATTGTAAAGTAGGTTCAATATACACATCAACAGAAGACACAGTAATACAAATAAACTTAAGGTACATATTTGACAGAATTCCCTTAAATGTATTCATAAATTCAGATCTTTGCCTAAACTTGATTGCAACTCAGACTGATTATTTGTAGTCCTGACATCACAGTCAGACCACAATCTGATACTAGATATGTTTTTTTTTCCTGTATATAAATGTGTCATGTTTAGAATTAATTCCATACGTGTATGACATTCAGGCAACACGCCTCTGTGAGGAGCTTCGTCAGGAACAGGACCGCAGCTCCCACTTGGAGAAGATCAAGAAGAACCAGGAGCAGAACCTCCGAGACCTCACACTGAGGCTGGAGGAGGCGGAGCAGCAGGCTCTGAAGGCTGGAAAACGTGCCATCCAGAAACTGGAAACCAGGGTGAGGAGGAGGTGTTATTGAGGGGTCGCAGGCAGTATCAGTGAAGTGACAAAGAGTTTAACAGGTCAGAGACTCACATCAGGTGATTCCTCCCCTTCACTGGTTCTAGGTTAAGGAGCTGGAGAATGAGCTGGACCAGGAGCAGAAACGCCACGTGGAGACGGTGAAAAACCTCCGTAAGGGAGAGCGTCGCCTCAAGGAGCTGATCTTCCAGTCGGAGGAAGACCACAAGACCAATCAGCGCATGCAGGAGCTGGTGGAGAAACTCCAGAACAAGCTCAAGTCATACAAACGCCAGATAGAGGACGCTGTGAGTAGAAATACTAATACTGGAATTAAAACAAGTTCAAATCCCCCAAAAAAGTGTGAACTATAAGCAATAATAACTCCATTATACTCCACTTCATTTATAAATGTCATTTAATTCTCTTCTTGCATTTTCTTTGACATTGCAGGAGGAGCAGGCCAACTGCAGCCTGTCCAAATACAGGAAGACGGTCCATGAGCTGGATGATGCTGAGGAACGGGCTGAAATGGCAGAAATGGCCCTGAATAAACTAAGAACCAGGAACCGAGCGTCGACCACTAAAGGCTTCACCTCAGTGGAGATCGTCCAGGTCACTAAACCTTCCAGCGGAGGACAAAACGACTAGAAAGCAACAGTTACACACACACACACATCACATGCAGGTTGGTATTTACACACATATTATATTCCACAAACAGATGAAATCCTTCAGTAAAGTCATGATTTGGTTGTTCTGATCCTACAGTGACACACACCCACTCAACCCTGAAGAGCAAGCATGACTGAGGAAGCAGGAACTCTCCAGAAAAGTCTTAAAAGGCCTCAGAAAGTCTTAAATATCTTAGTAAGACATCACCAAAAGTCTTAATCTGTGCAGTCTTATTCTGTGTTAGTTCATTTTACCCAGCATGCCCTACTGTTGTATCGTTAGCCTCATAGCATAATTGCCTATGTCGTATTTTTGGCCAAATTGTGATATCTGCATAAAATGAAGTAGCAGTGTTGGGAAAGTAAAGTTATGCAGATAATGAGGCCAAAAATATGACTAATGGTATGTAGAATGTCTTAAGTACAGTGTATGCAGTCTTTTTGACCGATATAGTTAGTAACAGGTGTCTGGTTAAATCCTTTGTTGTCATGTTTAAGTGTTTTACTCCTCAGCATCACCGTTTTCAGGATTTTTGCAGGTTCTAACAAGCTAAACATGACATTGTGAATTCATTATTAACCCTTGAAGACCTAGACCTATTTTTGTGGTGAAATGAATTTTCTTGACATTGAACCTTTCATTAGTGATTTATCACCACTTATTATAATGCTATTCTCTGCATTTTTTATTTTTCAGGGAAAATCAGGTATTTTCCTATATTTAATTTACTGACCATATAGGTGTTCATAAAAACTTATTGTAAATTCTGACGATAATATTTTAAAACAGTAATAAGGGGAACACAAGCTGACTTTTTCCAGCAAAATGTATCATTAACTGAACATAAAAATAGGCATGTACATCCGCTGTCATTTGTTAAACTACATGAACTGTACCAGTGAGTAGATACTGCACATGACAGTGTTTTCACGTTACTACTTAGCCTCTGTGGATCCAAAAAAGACATGTCAGATGTTACTGAAAAGCTGAAAAACTGCACTTTACTTGAATTATTTACATGTATTGATAGGGTTAGTGCTTCAACATTTTAGATCAGTAGATGTTTTTAGTCGGTAGCAGCTGAGGGTTAAGATCATTAGAGGGGAAATGCCCTGGAGGTAAGACAATGTTAGATAATGGCAGGTATATGCTGGTGGTTTCATGGTTTTCTTTATGGGTCCTTCTGTGAAACTGGTCCCTAAAAAACAGGACAGAGGGGCTATAAATTCAAACCAGATGTAGACTAATGTTATGAAGCAAGTTTGGAAGCACTTTGGGTCTATTTTAAAAATAAATACTTACAGAGATAAAAGAGAAACTATTTTTCAGATAAACACATTTTTGTATTATATTGCATTATATTTAATACAAAAATCTGCATGTAACACAGTCAGAAGGACACGAAAATTACACACTACTATTTTTTTAATATCTCTTTATTCTCTCACAGGTACATTTTGGGAGTTGAACTAATTATGCAAGGCAGAGTGTTTCGCAAAAATTACCACTATTGCAAAATCATTCCTGATTTATATGCGTTTAACTGGGCTGGTTCTGCATGTAACACAAGTGGACACAATGGGTTACACGTAAAGCCTGGAATGAGACTGAGATTCATGAAAAACCTGCATGTTTTGATCTGAAAAACCACTAGGATCATCAAATTTAACACAGTGTCTTTATTTATAGTGCTACATAAAATCATTTCAAGCCATGTTTTCCAGATAAAATGTACTGACACCTAAGTAGCTTTTCATGTCCCAATTTTGGTCATGTTTTTGGCCCCAATATTTTATTAAAAAATCATTAATTTTGGGATGGCTCAGAGCAAGAGTATAATTTCTTTGCATTTATCTGAGGTCATCATTAGGTACATCCTGGGGTGAAATATGTCTAAATTTCTCTTTCATTATTGGGTCTAAAAAGCTGGCAAAGTTCCAGGTACCAAAATAAACCCAGTTTCATAGAAGCACCCTTATATTTTTATGACTTCTCATTCAACTCTAGTGCCTTTTTTACCCAAATCTCCCTCCTAATTTAAGCATTTATTTGGTCAGATTTATTATTTTCATCTTCTTTTAACCAAGCATCTAATGCAATGGCTTTTCAAGTCCTGCCAAAGTTACATGTGACTTTTGATGTTATTTTAAGGCCTAAAATTCAGATTTTTAAGAACCTGCAGAAACCCTGTGTATTGTTTCTCAGTATGTGTAAGAGAGTCTGTTGGATGTGTTTCTTCTGAATGTGCGTGAGTCTTGCATCATCTCAGATAAACATCTTCGCTCTGGTGAGAAGAGTGGGAGGAGCTGCGTTCTCACGTCAACGACAGAGAGCCCACCTGTGTGTGTCGCTCATTCTGCATATTAAAAGTGTGTGGAGTTAGTTGCGATGTCTAAATAAACTCTAAGCAAGTGACACTGTCTTGTTATTGTATGTATTAACAGGTACTGTACTGTATGTGAATGGAAGAATTTGTTGAAAATGGGTCACAATTGACAAAAATCTTCACCGTTCATGCACACTTCTGCTTCGTTTATACATGTGTGTCTACAGCTGAACCCTAATTATATCACAATTAACTCCAGGGATGAATAAATCCACTGGGAAGCTCCACAGCAAGAATTAACGATTGAGAAAATGACACCATCTCTCTGGGAACCGAGGCTCTCTAATCAAAATGACCCAGTGACATTTATTCACATAGTGATGTTGGTATAAGTATACTCATATTAAACAAATAGAAGAGACACTTTAATGCATTTGACATGTATTTACAATCAGAACTTACAGATGAGACAGTAAATGTTCTTTATTAATAATTTGCTAATCCATATATATTTTGTGTGGTGAAATTCCTTTCTCTGTCATTAAAAAACCATCAGTGTTAAGTTTTAATTGTGCTCCATCTCCGTGAGAAGGTCTGTCTATTGGTCCATCAGTCAGACACAATGTCTTTAGATAATTTCTGAAAATTTAGCAGAAACATTAACCTCAAGGATGGACTGATTAGAATTTAGTGGCCAAAGGTCAAGGTCACCATGTCCGCACAAAATATGTTTTTGGCCCTTACTCAAAGAGACATAATGATGACATTTTACACCAGATATCAAGCTATGTACTACTGTAGATCACAGGTGTCAAACATGCAGCCCAGGGGCCAAATCCAGCCCGCCAAAGGGTCCAATCTGGGCCACGGGATGAATTTGTGAAATGTAAAAAATTACACTGAAGATATTAACAATCAGTGGTGTCAAAATCATTTTATTTCAGGTTCCACGTACAGACACATACAGTCCAATTAGATTTCAAGTGGGTCAGACCAGTAAAATATTATAATAACCTATAAATAATGACAACCCCAAATTTTCTTTGTTGTGTTTTTTTGGTGTAAAAAAGTAAAATTACATGAAAATGTTTGCATTACCAAACTATACTTTTACAAAAAATGTGAATAACCTGAACAAATATGAAGAAACCGAAACATCTTAAGAAAAGTAAATGCAATTTTACCAATATTCTGCCTGTTACTAAATGCTTTGTGATTGTAATGCACATGTCTAAATGATAAACTGATAAAAACGAGGCAGAATATTGTTAAAATTGCACTTGTTTTTCTTATGACAATTCAAGTTGTTCATGTTATTTAGATTTGTAAGGAAACTTTGTAGAAGTAAACCTGATCACGATATAATTTTACTTTTTTCACTGTTATTATTTTACTGGTTCGGCCCACTGGAGATCACATTGGGCTGAATGAGTTTGACACCCCTGCACTAGATGCTCCCTTACATTATTGACTCTTCAACTATTTGGCTACAGATTTCACCATCACATTTTTTAGTCTGCATTCTTAATCCTCATTAGCCTTACATTTTGTAATGTCCCACATGCAGATTTTAGGTGAAAACACTGGAACCTTCTCCCTTCAGGAGATGAATGTAAGAAAACTCCAAAAGTGTCAAAGACACATGTACAGTGAAACAGTAGTCATTCAGTTTAGCATTTATAAACATAATCTAACAGCTGGTACATTGTCTCACACTGATGTTAGAATATTTTAAGTATTGATTTTTTTTTTTTTTTTACTTTATTAAACCTTTATTTAAGCTGATAGTCCCATTGAGATTGAGATCTTTTACAAAATAATTTCTATTTCTATAATTTATTCTATGAAAATTTATATTAGTGCTGTGCTTCACTATTGATACTTTCTGTTATCCACCTTTACTGCACTAATGGGGACCTGAAGGAGTTATAGCAGCTTGTAATAATATTACTAAAATAATAATCTCTGCTAACAACCATGTTATGATACACTATAAATTTTTCAGACTTTACAAAACGGGCGGCATATCAAAATATCTCCTACAAAAATCTGTCAGATGTTGTAAAATATGATGCTTTATGCCATCTAGCAGATTTTATATTCATTCATTCAACCTTTACATAATTTTCACAAGTCAATAAGGCAGAACTAAACTCTAAGTAGGGAGTTATAGTAAAGTGTTGCCAGAAAACAAACATTTTCTATTTGCTGCAGCAGTAATTATTACATACATTTGTTTCCCCCATTTTGAGAGATGCATCAGTGCGACAAGAACGAAAGGCACCTATGTGATACATCAACATGGAATTTATTTTCATTTTAGAATCAGATGAATGTTTCACATTTTATACAAAATCATTAGAAAATGCCTGACACTCCGAAATCCCACAGATAATCCTCATTTTAGCGGCTTCACACACACCAAAAGGATCATGGGGAATCATGCAGCATTCTGGACCAGCTGATGAGACTCATCCCGAGCCCCACGTCGATGAAATTATAATCCACAGTTCACTCAACGGCCAGACACTCACTACTGTGGTCATGACCCAACAATATGGTAGTGATAAGTAATATACAGCAGAATGAAGAGCAAGACCCCGCCTCCTGGCTGTCTGTTGATATCCTGTCTGACCTCCACTGGTCACCACTTAAATGTCTTAAGATGTATGGACACAGTACCACGTCAACAACACCATGCATGTTTTCTTACGCATGACACATCATTGGTTATGATTGGTTATGTAGATTTTAAAAAGGTCATTAACATCAGAGTTAAATCAACCAATGACTGCAGGCCTGTCGAGGAAGGGGAGGGGGGGCGGGAGGATCTGCTGAGCCTCAGGTTTTCAGAGGTATAAGTGAGCGGAGGGTGGTGATGGTGGTGGTGGGGATGACAAGTGTAGGCTAATTATTACTTAATGTTTTGCTAATGTACATGCCCAGCACACAGACACGCAAACAAATGAGGTCTCAGCACAAACACACACTCGTATTCGCAAACACCTCCGCCTCATGCCTCTCAGAAATCAGTCCGAGGGGAAACTTGATACCCCCACACTTCTTTCAGGACAGTGTGGGAGCAAGTAAATGGAGGAAAGAAAGAGAAAATATTATACACACCTTCAATTAAGATCTGACAACTGAGGATAGATTTTATTAAGCCAATACAAAGAGATTCCCCTCTCAAAACAGAAGAAAGCATGACAATGGTGCAGAGAGGCACTTACACAATCACTTTCATTTTACACAGTGCTTGCATCTGTGTGTGTGTGTGTGTGTGTGTGTGTGTGTGTGTCTAAAGTGAAGACACAGCTACATTTTTTTTTTTTTTTTAAATCAAACATCTTACACGCACACACTCGCAGCTTTTTCACATTTGGAGCATGTTCTTCGCAGTTGGCACATGTACATGCAAAGCTTCAGTTTGACCCGCGCAGGCCAAACTGAGGGATAAACAGGAGCAGGGAAAGGGGGGGAGGAGGGGGGGACATGTATATGGACAGACAAACGTACAAACTGTTAAGACAGGCTCGTTGGAGCATCTAGAAATGCTCCTCCCCATCTTTGATCCTGCCCTCTACCCCCCCTTGTGTCACATATTCGTAGCAGCACCAGAGGAGCCCTCTGATTGGTGGGTGCAGCCGTCCTCCGGGTCAGTCAGTTTCGAGGATGAGTGGCGGCTGCTCGTTCTCCTCCTCCAGGCGCAAGTCGTTGAGGTCGTCCTCTAGGCCCGCCCCTCCCACCGCACCCTGCTCTTCACAGTAACCTAGACAACAATGAGTTCAGACATCAGGGATTAAAACACAAACTCTTGCATAGGAATAACATGCTTACTCTGGATGCTAATTATCACCACACTGCTATATATGTCACATATTTATACTGGAACTAATGGCACATATTTGTATCGATAGCCATATTTTTGTATTTTGTCATATTTATGTTTCATTTCTATTCATACTGCTTATTTACTACCCTCAGTTCCTTCTCTTTAGCGTTGTATATAGATAACCTTTTTTATCATGGGCACTTTACAGAGATGTAAACAAAATCTTGTTAGTGTACGACTTTTGTTCTGCAATAAACCTCTACTCTGTTCTATTCTAGATTCTAGTCCACATTCTGTCAGCAGTTAACTGGCCTGGATGTTACTGCAATGAAGTGGTTTCTTTCTTCTGGGAATATACACTGCAAAAATTGCTTGTTTTTTTAGCGTTGAGATGTTTTTTGTTTTTTTTTTATGCAGGACCACAAAAACTTGTCATGAGAAGCAAGATAGAACTATGTTAATATTGTACAGACTGACAATATGGGTACAAGTAGGACAAGGGAATAAAACAATAATCATTATATAACTTTACATATACACAAGTGTGCAGAAGTCTTAAGCAGCATTTAGCTTTATTGTTTTTGCAGGGTTGTAATGGGCATTTGTCCTTATTTCTAACAAAATATTCAGGAAACCTGTTCAGAGTATTGAAACACACACACAAAAAAAGAACAAAAAATCTAAACTAAACAACTTCTGCAGGTGAAGTCAGTATTCAGTGTGGCCTCCATTATGATTCAGGAAATCTTCATCTCTCTTGGGTCGACTATTCTGATGTTTTCTGAAATAATCTTGTGTTATATTACATTACACACCTTCATAATGTCCCAGAGGCTGACATGGCTTTTCTCTGTCCAGATGATCCCATATAACTTCTACAATATTCAGATCATTTTTCAAATGCATTTTTGCTTTTAGTATCGTTTAATTATTTGCTGTATATTCCAGTTGTACATATATTATTGCAGAGTGACTAATGCGTATGTGTTGTCATACAAAAACAACAATGCTAAGTACTTTGCACAGTACTGTATGGAAATTCTTGTTTTGTGTATGTTGTAAGCATTTCCTTGAAATTTTATGTGATATATAGAAAAGTAAAGGTGCCACATTACTCCTTGATTAATACTATTATTTTTGAAAATAGACAAAATCCTTCAAGCATCTGCCATGTGACTGGTTGATAAGATACTGCTTTTAATATTAATTTGGATATTCAGTGCAAAATTCTGCCCAATCTAGTGAAAAATTACACTTGGTGAGGCTTAGACTAAACAAACTGTTGATTTGACATAAAGATTCAAAAAGTACTGAGAGCAGAACTTTAGGAGTAGGAATATCATTATTATTATTAGTAATAATAATAATAAAATAAAAACAATGGGTGAGTTTGTATTGAATGACACCATTATTTTTTCTGTAATAAGTGCCAAATTGCATGGTTTTGACCACTCAAATGACATGTCACAAAATTATTCTAACCAGGAGGAAAAAAACCCTGAAAGGATCTTTGTACTTTGTGCCATACCTTTAGTGACTGCAGCACTGTAGGTTTGAGCCACAAGTGGGCGGTCATGTGACCCTTGTTCAAGGATCTCATTGGGTGGTTCAGCACTGCCATCTAACCTGAGGACAGAGACAGCAGGGATTCAGTAAAATGATCCTCAATATATGTTAAAAAAAAATCATGTTGCTGGTTGTGTAGAACGTCAGTTGACACTGCTTTTTCACTGTTTTACATGCACTGTTTGTCTGTGTGTGTGTGTGTGTGTGTGTGCGTGCGTGTTTACCTGTGCTGCTTCATAAGAGTACATTCCCCTCCCTCTTGTGGGTCCAGGTTGTACAGATACAGATAACCGTCAGCCGCTGCTACCAACAACCTGGGAATCTTCTGAATCCTGATTTACAACACGAGACATGGGTTAAAAAAAAGAAAAGAAACTGAATCCGTTTGCATGGATGCTGTATTTAAGTACTGGCTGAAACCCTGTTCTTAAATCCCTTTTAAAGCAAAAATTAGCTCTTCTGGCCTAAATCCTGGGTTGTGTTTTATAAATAGACATATTAGACTGTTTAGTCAGCATGAGTAACAACAGCGAGACTGCTTTTAATAAATACCACAAAGTCAGCCACTACAGGACTAAACAGCACCTCACTGCCATATCATCATATGGCTGCCCAAAGAAAAGTACAGCAAATAGTAAGTAAACCTTTAGGTACAGTATCTAACAACTTTAACATTTAAGACTACACACATACGCAAAGAGGGAAGTAAATATGAACATTAATTAACAAACAAGAGTAAATTAGAAAATAATGATGGTTAAAATGCAAAATAACATATTGTCTGTAACCAGTGAGTTCTTTGAACAGTGGAGAAAATGATTAACCACATGTGCTTTTTCTGTAGAAATTGATTTTAACAACTCTTGAACATTAATATTGTATTTTATGTAATCATCAAAGTGGTTGAATAATTACAAATATAATAAACACATATAGCAGGCATAATAAAATCTGATAATTACAAAACACATTGAATAAATCATGTATCAAAACACAAACTATTAAAACAGTGAAATTTCCAAATTTTACACTAGATGGCAAAAAGTGTTTTGAAACACCATTATAATGTGCACCAGATACTCTAAGTGTATAAGGTTAAGATAATTCAAAGTAATTCATAACTCAACTAAGACAATTCTGTGATGAAGGGAAGACAGACACTGTAGTTAAAAGCAGTGTTTTCTTTTGGAAAACTTCAAAAGAGACTGCAGTTCGACTCCACCAGCATCAATAAAGAAGAAGGCAGACGACACCTTTCACAACTACATCACCCTGGTTCAATAATTCTGTCAAAGCTCTCTATGAGCTTTCTTGCTTGGTTAAAGGTAAAGAACAAGTGCTTTGCCTCATTACTTGTTTTTATTTGGAAAATATCAATGACTTAACTGCCAAGGGTATTACATAAACGTCTGTCCTTCAGATTCGCTGAACATCTATAAAACACAAGGCATGCTACAGAAGGTAGATTTACTCTACCTGAAGTGAAAACAAACAAAATGAAAAGTGCTGTGACGCATAGACCCATGGTGATATGGAACACTCTACCGGGACGAATCATTCAAGAAAATAACAAATACAAATTTAAAGAATTACTGAAAGAGTATTCATTTGCAAAACAATGCTCGGTGTCTGCTAATGTTTAGTTGATGGACATTACATTGATATATAACTGTGAAATATATCTGACCATTTACAAAGTACGCTAAAAACTACTTTTTGGGAGGTACTGTTAATTGAACTAGGTCCTGTATAACATGTATGTTGTTTTTGTTTTGTAACTGTGATGAACGGTTTTTAGTTGTTTGTGTTGTTTTTTTTTGTGTGTGTTCTTGGTAATTTGTGTATTGCAGTGTAAAGACAATTGTGTTGGGTGTGGACTCCAGGAAAAATAGTGGTAGGCTAAGCAAAAGCTAATGGAGATCCAAATAAATGAAATGAAATGAAAATGTCATTTTCTTTACATGGTTTTACACATGCTAATATGAAGGCTGTGTTGGTGTCTGATTTGTGCTGGGAGATGGTTGTCTGTTAGTCAACTGTTACACAGCAGAAGAACAGAAGAGAAACAGAAAAATAGGACCAGTGTCCCCGTATCTCACCGATATGTTCTATCAAGAATCAATAACAAATTGAATTTTTGAGGTTGTCAGGTTCTGCCACTATTATATGCCGCGTTTCCACTGCGTGGTACTGGCTCAGCTCGACTTGGCTCGAGTCGACTCAACTCGGCTCGGCCTTTTTGCGTTTCCATTACGAAAAAGGACCTGGAATCTGGTACCCGGTACTAGTTTTTTGGTATCACCTCCGCCGAGGTTCCAAGTGATACTTAACGTATAACACTGCAGACCACTGATTGGTCAGACAGTTGTCTCTGTGACCTGCCATTTTACAAAAAACAGATGCGGAAGTTGACAGTAAATATAGCGGTACATTAATCCACATGATAACAGCCCAAAAGTACACCATGGTCAAGGAGATTCAGTCTTTGGCGGCCGACGTAAAAATTCAGACGAGACAACACGCAATGAGCGAGTTTTCAGCAACTCTCTGAACAGATGACACAGAAATAACACACAGCATCGCTATGACGTCCAGGTACTGTAAAGTCAGTAGTATCCTGTAACGGAAACGGTCCCCAGGAATACTGAGTCGAGCCGAGCCAAGTCGAGCTGGTTCCACGTAGTGGAAACGCAGCAATACAGTCCTGTGGTGTTGATGCAGATCAATCTCCCAACAGAAGCAGGTGGTACATTCACTGGAGGATAACTCAGCAAATTAAATGAGAGTCCATATATGACTTCCTATCAGTGCTCAATAATAACTGTATTGATATCTCAAACAATTTCTGTGTTATAAGCCATAAAAATATGGCCCAAAGGCAAATTTGTAATATTCCAAAACATTGTAAAAATTTCTCAAAACTGTGAACAGACTTTGTAGACATTGTCCCAAGGACACTACATATAAAACTTGAAATGAGCCTGACCAGTGGTTTCATAGAAGGAGATGTTTGAAAAAATTGCTAACAAAGACGATGACGATGAAGCCGGACAAAGCGCCTTCACAATAATCCATGGCCTATCGGTTGGTGAGATTAAAAACTAGAGTCAACAGATATATTTTTGCAGAATATCCAATCCAAAATCTCTATTTCCAATATACGTACTGTGGTCATTACCATAGATTCGAGGAACTAAGACTGTCATGAGTTTAGCAATAGAGCTCATTTTATGTGAAGAGAAAATGACTCCTATCACAAACTTCATGTAAGCTCATGAGCCTGTACAAATCGCATATACTGAACAATTCATTAATCAACCATATGAACCAAATGCTAATCAAAAGCATTTAGCTAAAGCTAATGGACTAAGAGGATCAATACGAGGTTGCATGGCCTGTGTCTGTGTGTAGATCCTGTCCAGAGAACAGGCTGTTACACAACATACACACTGCTGTAGGTCTGACTTGACTTTTTCCAACGGGGATGTTCAGGTGTGTAGTGTCTGTATCTAGACGAATATTGTGGAAGGTATGACTAAATGTAGAAGGTATGATTAAATTAAATATCGGTGTACTCACACAGCTAAGGCGCAGATGTTCTTGTGTCCACAGAAAGGCAGGCGCACAGTGGCGAAGGCTCGCCCCTGGGTGAACATTTCTGTCACCTGGGAAGGCAGGTATGTGGTGGATGCCATCAAGACCTTACCAAGGTACCCACCCCATGTGGTGGGCTCCTCCGCTGGCCTACAGGCACACAAACACAGAGTGTCAGAACACTGCGTTTTCCTGCATTGTTAGGACCGTCATTGAGTAATGTTTAGTTTAGAGAAAACTACTTCAGCTTCAGAAAATGGCAAGGACAAGACAGAGTAATACTCACACATACTTCTCCTTCTGAGTCTCTAATTTGAAGATATGTACTGTTTCTGTGTTGCTGGAGGCCGACAGGTAAAGGCCTTCCATACTGAACGCCAGTGAACAGATGCTCACACACCTGAGGAAAGACGTACAAAAACAGACATACACAAGGTAGCAGATATCAACAATAATATAAATATGTAAATAATATTGATTTATGTACAGTACAAGTAATAGAAATAGCAGATATCTCTTGTATTTCATGATTCTGCCTGCCTTTTCTGCATGTGGTCTTTGCATTTTGCTGCTGTTAACACTGAAATATCCCCACAGTGGGATCAATAAAGTCTTATCTTATCTTATCTTATCAACACGGTTTACACATTGCAATGGCATGGACAGAGACACAGACTCATGAAGTAAAGTGAAATAAATGATATTCCAGAACATCAAAAGTCAAGTGGTGTACCTCTTAACCCCTCGTCGAAACTCAAAAAGCTTCTGTCCCTCTGGGATTGAGAAGACACGGATGACCGTACCCTGGGGGAGGTTACAGACACAAGTAAACAGACAGGATGAAAACACTTCAAGGGGAAGCAAAAATCTGGGCCAGTATTTCCTTATGTGGAAACAAAACTGCCTCATAAACAACCGGCCATCGTTACTGTCCCACCTTCTCTGATGCTGTGGCCAGTTTGGTTCCGCTGGCATCAAAAGCTAGAGCCGCTAAAGGACTGTCGTGAGCTGGAATCATATTAGCCGCTCGCTGGAAACAAAGTCATATAAATTCAAACAAATTAGAGATGTGACACTTCAAAAAGATAGGTATTAAATAAGATTCATTAAGGCTTGAGAAAATGTATAATTAAAGAAAAGATGAGTTCCTACCAGGTTAACTGTGTCGAACACTTGGACTTCACCTATCGTAGCACTGCCTGGGTACGCCAGGTAACAGTTATCATTGCTGATGGAAAGGGCACACAGTCCTGGAGAAATAAGCAAAAATCTAAAATTAAATGGAAGAACTTCAAATAAAGACGACTACTACAGTTCACAATAGAAGCGGCAGAGTCTGAGCTTGAATCAAGTGCACAGGGCAACTGCAGCAATCAAACTCTGGTATTTATGATGGTTCTGGCAGCATGAGTGGGTGTTTGTTCAGGGATTAAGTTAGATTCACAAATCCCATAGATGTAACTCAAGTAGAGGAAACTTTTTCAGCCTTTGGGGCAATAGAAGGAACAAAACTGAAAATAAACACAAAACACTCTTCACTGTTGGCAATAAAAACAAGAGAGAAACCACAATCCTGTAAACCTGAGGACATTTACTTCATACAAAAGGTACATTCTTCACTTGCACCTTTTCTCCGCATTTTAGTATACTGTATACCACTAGAGACACAGGGAAAAGATCTGAGGAGACATGGAACGGAGGCATCTGTTTTTGGAGAGATGAGACATTCTTTCTTTCAGTCAGCCATCTGAGGTGACGTTATGGTTTGGAGTTTATCTTTGCACACACAAACACTGTTCAATTCATTACTAAGAGCCCTTATTCCTGTTGGTAGTACAGTGTGTCAACAGTTTGACAAACCTCTGCACATGCAATAAAAATGGTATTCTATATTAAAATTATGGGCAAACATCAGTTACTCACATTATGCCAAGATACTTCAGTGCTCAGACAATGGATACACATAGACCTTTTCTATTTTCTATTTGTTTCTATAATTAGACTGTTTATTGTATAATGAATACATAAAACTTGATAAGAATTTCTTATAACTGTTTTCAGGCTTAAAATATGCTGATTACAAAAAGTATGACAAATATATCAGACAGATCTGGTCCTCTTTTGTTGTTTGTTGTATTACACTTCAGTGGTTCTGTGATGTGATTTCAGATTAGTCTAATTGGCTGTACCATCTAATCATTAACAAATGTCCAAAAAAAAGGAGCATGACAGTCTACTTCCACGAGTGATGGTCTTGTGTATTCTGGCTCACTGCTGCTCACAGATCCCTGGATTTAGTGGAAAAGTCTGGTGAAACACTAGAGGAGCGACAAATGTGCAGTACATACTCACGCATCTCTAACAGTGCACACTATGACCTGGAATATTTCTCTCAGCTATAGTTTAATAAAAACAGAGACCTTTCCAGGTCTACAGTTCAGTGCTTCATGCAAGATCCACCAAACAATAAGGTGGAGGTATCTGTTTTTACACACAATCATTTCTTCTATTCTCCTTGTGAGTTTCATCCATACTGGTCAGAGTTAATATTCCACTGGAGGCCCAGATGTAGGAGGTACACATACTATGTGTGCAGTGGAACAGCCCTGACTCCTTAGTTACAGTCATTGCTGACTTTATGTTTATAAAAGTAATATCAGAGAGGACAATATTTTGGATCACTGTTACATTAGAGTATACGGTGCCTCTCACACTGTCTCCTGAGCTGCACTGGGTCACCCTGACCCAGTCATGATCCATCTGGTTGCTTCATATATACAGAAATTAAAGCTCGGCAAACCTTTTGTGGGGGACTTCAAAAAAGAAAAACAAGTGGGATTATAACAATGACAAAACCTGGTTCACAGGTTAGGTTAGAAAGAAGCATTATTCAGTAGTGGGCACAGGGGTAGTTTCAGTGAAACAAAGTACAGGTTTAACAAGGACAAGAAATATGCTAAGCGACTGTTTGGACAGAGAAACTCCAGCACCAGATCTCAGATAGTAACTCCACCTCAGTGTGGAAAAGAACTCAGGCTGATTATCATCTACAAGCCAATAGCCCCCTACTGTGCTAACGACTTGCGCCTGGCTAACAGTCTCAATGAGCATTAAAGTACAACTGAAAGACAAAGGGTCAGTCCTGAAACCATCCCCCAGAACTCTATTCACCAATTTAACCTCCAAGACAAAGCAGGGCCCTCACTATAGAGACCCACCTCAGATTATTTCAATCATTTATAAACCTTTGAAAAGGGTGACATGGTGGTACAGTCACTAGCACTGCCGTCTCACAGCAAGAAGGTCCATGGTTCAATTCCAACTGGGACTCTATGTTAATTGGTCAATCTAAATTACCTATGTGAATGTGAGAGTGAGTCACTTTGTGTACATCAGCCTTATGTACTCCACCTTCGCCTGATGGCAGCTGGGATGGACTCTGGCACCCCTGCGAACCTCTCGAGGATTAAGCAGTTCAGAAAATGAGAGAATGCTCTGTGACTTTGCCAGGAAATAAACAAATTTCACCCCACAACACTTAACTGTACTTCACAACAGTAGACTGGAATGATTTATAGGTCATTATAAAGGGAATTAAATAATGGAATTGGGATGTACCCAATAACTGCCATTCTTACAACTCACCTGAAGGGTTGGGAGGAGTTTCTCTGATAGTGTGCAGCACTTTCATATCTCGGATGTTGTGGATGTAAAGTGACTCTTCCAGACAGACAATCAGCCTCTACAGAGTAGAATGAAAACATCAGTAAGTGCTGCGTGTCAGTACAACTAGCAATGTTTACACAAGCACAAATTACTCTTCCACTACATTATGGAGACTATGATATGCGCATTCTAGATTTAAGGTCATACTATCGTATTTACCTGTCTGTTGAGTTTGACCGCCAGTATGGTGTTGGAATAGGAGTAGTTGCAAATCTCAGTTCCCTTCTTGAAGTGACAGACTTTGAGCTTCCTGGGGGCTTTCAGACTGACAATGGCTACGAGGCTGCTAGAGAACAGCCGCTCAACAATACACACATCCTCTGTGTCCGCTGCAGGAGTGCACACATTCAAATAAATCATCACTACACATTCTTCACACGCATCTTTTACTGGTTGCTTTGCTGTCCATTATGGCATAACAGCTGTAACAATTGTTATTGTGAAATAGTACAAATTTACTGCATGCTGATTCACTTAAAAGCATAACAAAATGCTACATATAACAATCTAATAATGTAGAGGAAGACTGACATCAATGCAAGACCCATATGAATCTGGGAAGTGCTGATACAGTTTATAAAATATTTAAGGTACAGTAGTGCTCTAATGGTATAGTGATTGTGTCCTGCCTGAAAAGCATGCAATAAACATAACAGTATGAGAGTGGTGATATTAATACAGGACAAACTGCAACTATTTTGTTCATGAGATACACAAGGGATTAGTAAATGTAAGCAAGGAAAACTGATCTTGTAAAACACTTACTACATTCATAGATCTGCTCCAGTTTGTCCACAGAGGACAACGAGAAGAACTTATAACCAGTTTTTGTTCCGACTGCTAAAGACCTATTGAACAAACACAAAACCAGCATTTATCAATAAGTGTGGCAACACATATAACCTATATAAATGGCAAATACAGATACAGTGCACCTCAATACACCCAAGAATACCCAAGCTATTTAAATTCCCTTCGTGTCACTGGAAGTACCAGTCACACTGCAACAGCAGTCACACGACTGTGGCTGTTTTGCAATAACACCGGGCCTCTGTGGTCTAAAGCAGTCACAAGTAAATTTAACATAACCAACCTCAATGACTGATAATGGAATATCTACATGCTTAAGTAAAGTATGGAAAATAAGCATAGTGACCTTGTTTGACGCTTTTACAGATGATCAAACAACAGTAAAACAGCTTTAGGGATCAGTCATGGGAAAATTCAAGTCAAAAATACATTGTGACCAACACATCCAAATGGGTATATACGCATTACAAGTGTTTATTAGCAGACAGTTCAACATCCATGACTATTTTAACCTTAGCCACCATGGAAGTTACATGACACCTAACTTACATGTGTATTGAGGCTAAAGTTAGCGTTGCACCACAATGCATCATGTTAGCTAGAATGCTATGCTAGTGACGGGTAAAATAAAAACGCACAGGAGCATTTTATTTACGTAGCTATCAGCTAGACGAGCTTACAATAGTCTGAGAGAACTTTTAGCATCTTTCATATCCAGCCCTGTCAGTAGGTAAGTGTCCAGACATGTTCACAGTGGGCTAGCTACCATTAGCTAGCAGTACAGCACAGGCCATCAGATCCCCAGACACTCTCCCCGGCCCTGACTTACGTGTTGTCCTGGTTAAAGTTGGCGAAGAGGAGCTGGCTTCCGCCAGCATCCCCGCTTTGACTGGCCAGGTTCATGAGCTCGGCACCATCGACATATAAAGCTCCGATAGAAATAACAACAGTCGGGGGGCACAGTACTGTGATATGGACCTGAAGTGCTAATCTTCACGGACACATCGCTTTTTCCCAGCCCTACTGTACTGATTGTTGTTGTTTTTCATGGGGGCTGTTGCTCCCTCTTACTGCGCATGCGCAGACCACGCGGCGTGCGATTCCGTTAAAGAGGCAGTATATTTTCTTCAGTCCGCGCTTCAGATTATAATAATTATTAACATTATAATTACATCAGAATTAACTGCGGTAGTGGATAATGTTGTTACTTTGATTTGATATTTCAATAGATACAGAGTACTCTCTTTGTAAGAGGGTCATTTCAGCAGATACTATGATTTGATTTACTAGCGCCCTCTACTGTCAACTAATGCAAACAACCCATGAAATGAACGGGAGAGCAAGAGTAAGATAGATTCAAAAAATGTGCTTATGATACCGTTTATCTGTTTAAGACTGTAGTAATTCAGTTCAGTTAATTGGAAAAAAGCATCTCCTATCATTGTAATAAAACGTGTCAAGTTCTCAACTTTATTTTACAGTGTTTTACAAACAGGTAAATAAAGGTACAGTTTATTGTATGTTGGTAAAAATGAACATACTGTACACAAGTCTTCACTTTTTTCATAGAGTATTTTGTCTAAAAGAACATGGACTAATATTTTCCCCAACTCTACTGCAGTTGGATTTGTTGATGTCCTTACAGCAGACAGCCCTGTCTTTTCAATCCCCAAACATTCTATTGTACATGAAAAGATTGATTACTGTGTCATTTGATCATTTTATTAATAAGTTGTAAATATCACATTGACATGTGCACATCTGGTACAATTTATTTACTATGTGTATCCCGAATCCTTTTTAATGCATGCATTTCAAGTATTTGAAGTCTTGTTATTGTTAGATCAGAATTGTTCCTTTTTATGAACAAAGTTTATTAAGTAATATAAATACGGTGCTTAGATGTAATTTTTTTAAAATGACTGAGTCCTTGTTATTTCAGGTTATTATTTATTTACTTTGGTAATTATAAAGGGCCTTTCCAGATGAACAAACTTAGTTTCGATCTGGATTGTCAAAACTTGTTCAATAATGATTCTGACTGCTGGATCGACAAAGGTGTGGGATGAGTGGGAAATAATGAGTAATGCAAAATGACTGAAGAGTAAAATGGGTGTGAGTCAGAGTCTTTAGATTGTGTCAGGGGATTTTCAGGTCTAAGTCTTGACATGTCAGAGTATGATTGTGACTGGTTAAAATAAATGACTTGAATAAAAGTAAACAGTACTATGAAGTGACTGAGGCAGACTGCAGACAGGTGCAGACCCTCTACTACTTATGGATTAGTCCATTTACTTTCTGTCTGCAGCCATGTCAGTGTAACTCTTTGTATTGTGGTATTTTTGTATCAGCTGTGTCCTTTGCTCCACTTCGCTGTTTTCAGGGAACGAGTGGCTGCCTCTCCTCTAGAGGTCTGTCAGCACAGGCAGAGGTCCAACATATTGCACACTGGCCTTTGGTTTACACAAGGCATTGCCTCCAAATAAACGTGACAGACAGAACTGAACAGAGACAGGGGTTGTGTGAAAGAGGAAGGACTGATGAGAGGGTGGATAGAAAGAAAGAGATTTTTTCACTCAATTTAAAGATTATGATATAGACAAAATGGACAACTTGAGCTCATTTTCAACAAATCTCTCAATGCAGTAAAATGACAGTTTATTGATTAATTACAGAGTTATAGTACCAGAACATGAATTTAATCAGACTGAAACATTTCATAAAATGGAGGACAGTGTCTTTTTTTATCTTCTAATGTAAATCAAACATTATATATACCCTGTTACCTATAAAGTTGGAATAATTTTGTTTTCAGACACATTCCTCTGTTTATTCCTTTTTCTACACATCAGTAATCATCTTTGAGCAGGCGCAATGATTACATACTGAGTTCCACTTTATCAAGAATAAATCACATTATCTCGTTAATTTCATGAGAAGAGGCATTTTATTCCAACTTTATGGGCAACAGAGTATATTCATGATATGTATATGATCAAGAGAAAACAAACACAAAACAGTACGATGTACTAATATAGTGTCATGTATAATATAATGTGTAATAATGTACTATAAATCCCAACAGAAATATTTCAAAAGCATTTGCTTTAAGGAGTTAATATCCAGTGACAACACAAAAAACACTGGCCTACAAGTAAAATACCTCCAGAATAAACGTAGTGAATCCAAGTTTGAGTCACTAATAAAGAAAAATCAAGTCAAAAATGCTTGTTGGATGTAGTTTCCAAAATGTGAAATGAGAATGAGAATTAACGAGACACTGGATTTTACTCAAAAGGAAATGTTTGTCTCAGAGCTACCAGATCTACTTCAAAACATTGTTTGTACATTACAATACTTTCCTTTCACTTTCCTTTTTTTTTCCTTGGGACATTTGAAAATCTATTGTAAATGCACATAAACCAATGTGTAATAACATGTCATCATATACATTGATCACATCAGCTAAACAGCACTTTTGTCATTTTTTTCCCCAATTCATCTTATCAAAGTATGTAAGATTTAACACATTTAATCTTTGAGGCAGATAATTTCTAAAAACAAACAAACAAACAAACAAACAAACAAACAAACAATAATAATTGCAATCCCATTGTAATCCACTGTGTGTTATTCTGCAATGAGAAACTATAGCTGGACCCAAACTGATCACACCATGTTTGCTCCTTTGCATAAAAACAAATACATATCTGCATCAATGTATGTCTTGTAACTTTTAGAACACATTTGTACCCTATAAATTGAATAAGGAATGTAGCCAATCAGGGTTGAGTCCCTTATAACATGCTTATACACACATACATTGCAGATGTTTTACTGTGTATTTGGGGGGTATCCGTTCAGATGTGCATGTTTGGCCTTTATCAGTAATAGTTTGGATGTTATCTCCAGACGCAGCCAGGGGTAAATGTGTAACAGGTTTTGTCTGGTAAGTGGAAACTGTTTGAAAGTCTGTGTGTTTGCATAATGCATCTGTTCTGTCTCACACGGCAGCTGCACAGTGGCACGAAGGCCTCCTCCTGGACACTGTTATTGTTGGATAATATTTAATTTTCCATTTAGTGTGAGCATGGGTGCTGTTTAAAGAGAAGCATAAGTTAACCGTCAACTGAGTAAATGAATACAAATGCAAATACTACATACCTTGCTCAGTGACTGTTCTGTTGTGGCAACTGCCATATGAATTTTTCCTCTACTTCTAACCTTTCCCAGGTGATTTATCATCAGTTATTATAATATTATCCTCTGGATGTTGCATATAGGTTTTTTATTTTTCCATAATTAATTCATTAATTTTGTAGATGCTCGGAGTAATTTCAAAGGTTATTACTCTGATTTAGAAGTATTTCAGTGGTGACTTCCAAAATGAATTTTTATTTTGTAAGTAATTAATCACCATTCATTCTAATATTATTCTCTACATTTTGTATCTTTTAGGGCACAGGTGTCAAACATGCGGCCTGGGGCCAAATCTGGCCCGCCAAAGGTTCCATCTGGCCCTGCAGGATGAAAGTGCAAAAATTAACCTGAACAGTCAAGGTTGTCCAAATCATTTTGGTTCAGGTTCCACATACAGACCACTGTGATCTACAGTAAAAATAACAACACAATAACCCATAAATAATGACAACTACAAATTTTCTTTGTGAAAATTATGTGGAAAAAATTTAAGTGAAAACAATAAGATTATACTGTGAAAATATTTACATTTACAAAACTATTCTTTCACAATAAAATGCAAACAAATACATAAATAAAAACAAAGATGAACAACCTGAAATGTGCAATTTGAACAATATTCTACCTGTTACTAAATGTTTTATGCATTTATGGATCCACTGTGATCTATAGTTTTGTTAATAATAAGAGATGTAGTATTGTGGAAACTGTTCAAATTTTAATTCCAGACTCCAAAATTTTAACAATATTCTTCCTGTTACCAAATGTTAATGTAACATTGTGTGTAAATGCACATGTATAAATAATAAGTCGAGGCATAATATTGTTAAAATTGCACTAATTTTTCAAATGAAATTTATGTTTTTTCAGGTTATTCACATCTTTTTTGTAAAATGTAAATATTTTCATAATTTCATTGGGGGTTTTTGTACTAAAACAAAAAGAAAAACTTGGCTTTGTCATTATTTATACGTTATTAAATCATTAATTTATTGGTCTGGCCCACTTGAGATCAAATTGGGCTAAATATGGCCCCTGAACCAAAATGAGTTTGACACCCCTGTTTTAGGGTAAAATAGGCATTTTACTATATTTCATTTATTGATCATGTAGATGTTCATGAAAGCTTAGAGTAAATTCAAAAGTTGTTATATCAAAAGAAAGAACACTGAAGAAAAAAAAAATACGTTTTCTAGGAACCTTTCTCATTAAATTAAAGTAAAAACACGTGTCTGAATTCACTGTCCTTTGTCAACCTTTTATTTGTGAATCAATACTGCAGAAGATGACAGTGTTTCCATATTCACTCCATGTTCAACAGGTCATATCTGATGACGATGAGAAGCTGAGAAACTGTACTTTACCTGAATTATTTCCATGTATTGATAGTATTAGTGGTTCAACAGTTATTAAGCATTATAAATCAGCAGATGCTTTTGGTCCCTGGTGACTGTTTAAGTCTGTGAGAGTTAAATACTTCAGTGTTTTCACTTTTCTCACTTTTGCTTTTGCAAGACAGTATTCAAATGTAGTGCATACAGGAAGTTGAAAATGAGGCAAAAGTGGTGTTGTGCTGTGGGGAGGGGTTGTTGTTTGCCGCTGTGTTATCATCAGCCAGGACAGGGGAAAAGGGGAGGGGAGGAGAGGAGAGGAGGGGTTACGAGCCCAGTCCCGCGGAACATCCTGCAAACACATCTGAGACTCGGAACAGAACTCTGAACAGTTTCCACACCGCCGGTCCGCAGGGATGGCCCACTGTGGGGTCTCCACTAAACTTTAGTTTCGGTGTCATCGGGGCTGACGGAGCGTGCGGGTCCGGGTCGACTTGTCCAGGTGGACTTATGTGTTTGTGTTCGGACGCGGTGGGACATCCGGAATGGGGAACCCGTAGGAGGAGACGACGCTCGTTGGCGTGGAGTTGGTAGATAGTGCGCACTGACGCGCGCACGCCAAATACGCACGGGATGGATTTTAAGAAGACGAAATTTGGAAGGTAAAGTGGATTAGATTTTTGTCAGGAGGGTTGGATTGCCCTCACATCTGGCCCCGTGTTTTCCATGTGTGACAGATCCTGTGCATCCAGGCGCACGGACGCGCTGCCACAGGGACCATCAGAGTGGGTTATAGATTAGTTTGTGTGTGAAACAGACAGACTACACACATCATCTTTATTACCACTGAGCTGCACATTCCTCCTCTATCCAACATCTATCACCCTATTCATGTTCCAGTTATTATTATTATTATTTTTTAAACATTATTTGTTCCCACATTTCACAAAAAACCGTACCAGTGTAACTTTCACTTTGCGTGTGTGCAGACAAATGGCGATAATCGTGAGAACCAGAACCTCAGGGGAGATGAACTTGATCTTTACTGTAAAAGGAATAGTCCTGGACTTACACGCAGGGTATACTCCCCCCCCTTACACGTACACACAAAAGTATTTCCATAGTGTACACTATCACTACCAGGATCCAAAGGTTCTGATCCTCTTAGATGCAACGGATCCTATTAATGCATGGAATGTGCTGTAACAGGATTGTAAACCTACTTGTCTACCTTTTGGAAAATGCATAAAAAAAAAAAAAAACACAGATTCCACACTCACCGGAACCTGCATCAAATCAGATGATACACAAAGAAGGAACAATAGTGTGGAAAGAGAAAAGAGAGGAAACTGTGCTGCTGATGACAGTGTCCTCTCTGATCAGACCCTGTCAGTCCTTTTCCCTTTTCTCTCAGTTCATTACACACATGCACCACAAACACACACATAAACACACACTGGCACACAGAGCTCTGTCATAACTGATTAGAGGACATCAGAGTGTTACATTCAGGACCATTGATAGTCCTACAATACAGCAACAGTGCTCAGGAAAATAGTATTCTGTTGTTATGCAGTTGGCCAGGCCCGTAGAGCTGCACCAAATGAAAGAAGAAGGGATGGCAGCTGTACAATCATCAAATGTTATGTTCTGAAATGTTTTCTTTCTGTGGATTATGCTTTGAGAAACATAACACCTATGACACCAGCTCGCCTTTCAGATATTTACATATGAGCAGCATTTTCATAGTGGTTTACCTGTTGAGGTTGAAATGTAAACCTGTAGGTTCTGAGTCATGGCTTATGAAGGCAACTGGACTTGTTTTTGGCTGACAAAGTTTACTCGTTGCTGCTTGTTTACTTGTGTTTTCTCTAGGCTGCAATGTCAGGAACAATGGCACTTTTTGCCGTAATGTCATGTTCATCTTAATAAAGTACACTATGGCAGTAACAAAGAGCAGATCTGCAGCACAACTTAGAAAGGAAGCAGCATTTCCTTTCTTGAAGCCTCAGTTGGGTTTCCTCTGTCAAATTTTACTGCAGATATTCTTTCTCAGTGCAATATTTTAACTTTGGATTATTAACACTTTATATTTATGTGATTCAGTTAATCCTTAAAGACTTAGAATTATATCTGTGGTGACTTCCTAAATGAATTTTCCTCTACATTTCCTCTTTCAAAAGTGATTTATCACCATTTATTCTAAAATTATGATCTGCATTTTGTATTTTTCAGTGGAATGTAGACATTTTCCTACATATCCACCTGAGACCCAGCAAGGCATTTTTGTTCTCTGTTGGGAACAAGAGTTTCACAGCTTTACTTAAAAAGTGATAACTGTAAAGGAGATTCCATAAAAAATTAAAAATGTATCTGAAACAATTTTTGCATCATGCTGTTTCAAAAAAAAAAAAAAAATCTATAATCAACAATTATTCATATAAAAAAAGCCAAAACTTTTACATTCCAGGGATTCAGAAGGATGTAGATGTGCATAAAAACTTGGAGAAAATGCAAAGGTTATTATACTGAAACAGAGAAAAGTGAAGAAAAACTGACTCAGAATGTAAAAACAAGCGTCTGCATCTACCGTCATTTGTCAAAATACATGGGTTTTATTGGTGAATAAATGTTGCAGAAAATGATGGTGTTTCTGGTCAAAACAACACATCTGGTGCAGCTGAAAATCTCAGAAACAGTATTTTACCTGAATTATTTAATTATAGTGATAGCATTAGTGGTTTAAGAGTTATTAAACATTTTAGATCAGTAGAGGCTGTTTAAACTTTCAAAGGGTTGAACAAAAAGCCAAGACCAGATCTTTTTTTGGCCTTTGATAGTTAAATGTTTGTAATATCCTCAGAAAAATCTCAATCTGCCTCCCTTATCTTCTGCTTCACTTTCTCCTGATTGCTCTGTTCACTCTGCAGAATTAATAGACCGTTACAACAAACAGCTACGGGAGATATGTGTGTGTGTGTGTTTGTGTGTGAGTGAGTGGGGATAATGACTGTGTGTGTATGAACTGCCGGCCTAAATGTGTAATCAAATAACACAGCTGACCGACACAGGCGCACCTGTGGCCCTGCAGGAGGAGTTACATTCAGATTGGTGTGTGTGTGTGAGTGTGTGTGTGTGGGAGTTTGGTGCATCTTGATGTATAAAATGTGATTTCGTAACATCTCCAGATGTGTTTTTTTCTCTGTAAGCTGGGATTGAGAGATTTACTGCTGATTAAATAGCCTACACAACACACAAACATGAACACACACACACATGGAATAACTTTGTCAAAGTGTGTGGCAACGTGATGTATCATGCAAATGCACTTAATAGTTACTGGTCAGTGGTATCCTGTGGTTGCAGTGCAGATAGGGATATCACTGGTGACCATAGCAACACAGACAGTTGCCCCAGTAACGCTGAAGAACACTAAAATTCAGACAACGTGATGTGGATTAGAGACCTGTAAATCCTCCAAGAATGACCATCACACACGCGCACACACACACACACACACACACACACACACACACACACACATAGGCCTTCATGGCTTCGGCACACATTACTTATTAACCACTAAAGCAGTATCTCGTTATGCTTGGAGATCCACATTCATCACCTGAACTCACCCCCCCCCCCCCCTCCCCTCTGACTCCCTGTTCGCCCTCAGGTTCATGAATTGCAGGGTGCCGGCCAGTAAGCGGTACCAGCCCACTGAGTATGAACATGCAGCAAACTGTGCCACACATGGGGTGAGACAAACACACACTGATGAACATGAAGACAGAAACATGCAAAAAACACTTTCCTCCTTCTTGCACTTCGGCCTCTCTCTTTTTACGTCCAAACTGCCTGTGGGTTTAGTGTGAGCTCATCTGAAGTGATGGGGAGGATTGTGAGGAATGAGCCAGGATGGGGAGGATTTTTTTTTTTTTTGACTGTGCGTTAGATGCAGCGGGTTTATAATCTGTGATTCTGCCTGTAGCTTTCTCTAATCTCCTGTAATCCCCTCGAATGCCTCTGCCTCCGAGAGAGCAAGACAGATCATGAATCAAACAGGACGATAAAGATGTAGAAATCACAGAGAAAACACACATGTAATGAGCGTTAAGCCTTTAGTTTTCTGTTGTCGTCTTTGTTCATTTATTAGTTCATTCACTCATTCACTTGTCCAGCTTTGTTAGCATTTTTCTGTGTCGTTTACCCCACTGACATCTGGCCTCGAGGAGCTTTTACACCTTTGTGAGGCAGTGGGTCTCTTAAAGTTACAATCTGCAACTTTCACACACAAAACAGAAACAGCCCAACTAGAAATAAAAGCCAAGTATTCTCTTATATTGGGAAAAAAAAAAAAATTGATTATGCAAAGTTACTATATTAGACTTCTTTCACAACTAGAATAAAACTCACTGAAAATTAAACTTAAAAAAGCAGAACAATGTTGCCATGCAAGCTGTGTTTAATACAATCATCAAAACAGAAGTAATTTAAAATGCTGAATTAAGCAAAGCAATGTTCTTTCTCAGCTGGAAAATTATGCAAAACTGTTGTTTTAGCTTGTTACTACTTGAATCTATCTTATTAACAGTTTATTAACAGATGTAAAACCATTTCACAAGTTTTTCCACAAGAGTCTGGTAAATTTGACAAATAGAATAAAATTCAAACCTGTTGTTTCTTAGTAAACATGAAGAAGCATTAGAAGAGTGGATGGAGTTTTTAAAACTACAGCCATCTGTCTGGAAGCACATCTATAATAGACAGATAGATAGATAGATAGATAGATAGATAGATAGATAGATAGATAGATAGATAGATAGATAGATAGATAGATAGATAGATAGATAGATAGATAGATAGATAGATAGATAGATAGATAGATAGATAGATAGATAGATAGATAGATAGATAGATAGATAGATAGATGGACTTTATTTATCCCAAACTGGGAAATTAGTGTTGCGGCAGCATGACACACATTCAGTAACAATATAAAACTACAGCAAACATGAGAAAAGACAAATATAACAAAAGAGCAAAGACCATACACTGTACACTATAAATTAGAAGTCTAAAAAGATCTGGGTAGAAGCTGGATAATAACTATAATGTGCAGAAAAACAGTATTACACTATTGACCATAAAGTTGGAATAAAATGTTTTTTTTTTTTTTACCTCTTCTTATGGAATGATTGTGACGATTTGATTTATTGTTGACAGACATAGTATGTAATCATTGTACCCGGTCAAAGGTGATTACTGACTATAAATAGGAATAAAAAGACAAATGTGTCTGAAAACACATTTTTTTTCCAACTTTTATGGCAACAGTGTGAATTTATGATTTAAAGGTCCACTTTGGAAGATTTAGGTGGATTTTGGAATATCTAATAACAGAAACTGAATCAAACATTAATAATTATATTTTCATTTGCCTCATCTGAAAATATGATGTCTGTTGCCTTAAAATGAGCTGTTAAGGGATCAGGTTAAGGTTAGGGTTAACCATGTTTCTACAGTTCGTCATGGGCTTGTTCTTCATCTTGCACTAATGTACATTAACATTACATAATAAATTGCAATACTTGATAGATTTGTAGCATCACTGGGTAAAAAATCCACATGTGTTTGAGCCTAATGTAATTCAAGTGATCTGAGAGGATACAAAGAGGTCTGATCTGAGACGTCTGCATCTATTCATTCCCTGTGTTTGAAAATCTACTCTAATAATGCAGGTTTTTGTCCAATCATAAGTGTTTTCAGTCAGGTCCGGGGGATAAATACATGACTGACAGCCGTCATCATCGATCAGTAATCAGATTCTGTCAGATACAACCCAAATGGGATTCTTCTACTCTGTTCCATGGGTTGTCAAAGAAACTTGAATAAGTGTCTAGATTTATATGTAGTCTTTTGATTTCAGTGGAGGGGAAAGAGCTGCAGAAGGAAATGGTGTATTTTCACTTTTCCCTGGGATCTGCTGCTGTTGCTGTAGCCTATGAACTAAAAAGTCCAGAGCAGACTAACACTGGATCTAAGGAGGTCCTTATTCTTTCTTTTTTTTTTTTTCTGGTGTTTGGTGGGGGATTCAGTTGGCTTCAATCTGCAACTTCACCTCTAGATGTCAGTAAATATCACACATTGAATCTCTAAAAACAATAAAAACAGTTTAAAGTCTACTGAAACTGGTGTGTAATAATCAGAATCAGAATACTTCATTAATCTCAGGGAAAATTGTTGTGCGTTACAGTTGCTCCGTGCAAGTATAATGGAGGTGAGCACACATGCATACATGCATGCACCCATGCATGCACACACACATATCTATGTATATGTATATGTATATATACTGTATATAAAAATGTATTCTAACAGCATTGTAAAATATGGACTAGACAGAAATTATCAATATGAGTAAAAAGTAAAAGAAATATACATAAATAAGTGTGCAAAAATATAGTTGTGTCTAATTATAGTTATGTGGTTGCATAATATTTTGGAATATTCTAATGGTTTTATCTGACTCCTCTACAGTTCTGGATTCTCCCCAGTCTGTTGGGCGGGTCTTTGCTCTACTTCCTGTCCGTGGACCAATGGCATCGCATGGCTGCCTGGCTCTATGGAAGCGGTCTCACTGGGCTGTTTGTCACCTCAACACTCTTCCACACCGCCACCTGGAAAATCAGCCATCTCCGGTGCGTGTTAGTGTGTGTGTGTTTATGGTAGAAAATGCTGGTAGGGGTTCAGCAGATGTTTACGTGTGTGTTTATGTGTTACTTCGGATCAGTGGACATTTTCACAACACTCAGACATGCAGTTTGTTAATTATGACAATGCCAGGAGGTCAGAGACTGAACAACAGATGCTGCATGGTTATGTAAAAATATTTCACCTCATCTTCACCAACCTCAAGCTGCACTTTACACTTCAATCTTTTTTTAATTCTTTTACTACCAACTCATCCAAAAGACACAACAACAGATGTGTTACACACTGAAGGACATGGTTTGGGGACGGTTGGATTTGAGTATTTTCACAACAGACACATTTTCCTTCTGACATGTGACCCTGTCATGAAAACAAATGACAGGACTCGATTTAGGATCCTAGATAACACAGGTCCTTGGCTACTAGTACTTTTCACATTCTCAGTAGGGCTGTGGAATATAACTAATGTCTCAGATCACAGTATAGGTCATTTCACATCCACACAGTAAAACATACAGTATCTGATAAAAGACACACCCAGATAAAACATTCTTTCTCATATCCATACCTACCCACCATCAAAAACAGGTACGTGTGGGTGAGTTCTCCTGTCAGTTCCTCTGACCACGGTGTTGATGAAGATCTGCAGTTCTGATCCTGCTCCTAAAGTGTATGTTATGTGCTAATGTTAATGCTATACGTATGCTGTGTGTGTATTATTATAGGGAAAATGCAGACAGAATTTCTCTATGGGGATAATAAACTGAGTTAACCTTTAACTTTTAACTTTTATTTGATCGTTGGACAAACATCCCCTGATATACACAGGACAGTCCCAATATTCTAACCTGTAATCTGCTGCTCAGTGTTGAAAAGTCAGTTATTTAGGCATTTTTTCTTCTTGAATATTATTGCTAAAATAGCGGAGGTGTCTTTACTAACCATTTTTGGGTTCTATACTCTCTTGCTCAATGTTGAAACTAAATTTTCACTTTTTTCTTTATAAATGTACATCGTACATTCCATCATACATTAAACCATGAACAAAGTTGAATTTTTTGATTTATTATTAATTTTTTATGTTACCAACAACGTTCATGGCTCACATGGTCTTAAAGACCATGGACAGAATGGAATAGGTTTTTAAAATCTCATTTTCCAGGCTCGAAAAATTCATGAAATTAAGCAAAAATATCAAAAGTTTTGGAATTATTCCATTGTAATTGTTTCTATTTTATTTTTATTTTAGTTTTGGTATTGTTTGACTAAAAACCATGCATTTTTACACTATATTGAATCTGTTTTCTTATAATATGTGGACATAGCTTAGATGAATCAAAATACATCTTTTATTAATGAAAACAAAACACATTTCCCCAGTTATGAGATATTAACTGACCTCTCATTTCCAGAATACTTTGTTACGACCTTTGTATTACTAAAATTTAAACAGTGTATTAAATAACATTAATTAAACAGTGTATTATATATTTAGTATATATATATTGGTATTCTGGTACATTTCAAATCAAGGGAAAATTAAAATAACCCATAATTAGTGAATGAAAAAAAGCTGTTGCTGTTTAATTTTGTGAATATGTGTGGGAACATAGCAAATAAATATGGGTCTAAAATGCCAATATGGTCAAAAATGTACAAACCAAACATATAAGGCTCTGTATAGCAGGGAAAAATATAGACTTGTATGAGTACTTATTACAAACATTGCACTATTATATCTGCTGCTGTTCTGATCCAAATGATTGTACTACCGCTGCTTTTAAAAGTAGGTTCACATATACACTTTTTATTCAACTATTGTTTATTCTTTATACCTGCTATTTATTCTTCTATTTTTACCTTTTGTAAAAAGAAAACTGCATGGCTTTTTGATTACAAGGTGAAAGAGAAATAATATCTCAATTCTCTGTGTCCAGTGCATCTAGTGAATTGACAAAAATAAAAGTCTTTGAATCTTTGAAATACTACAAAAAATTAAATGAAACTATACTAGCAAAGTTTCACAATACGAGTGTAAAAGAAAAAAGCATAAACCGCATGAGACAGATGCCTGCTGCAGAGTGCTATGTGTGCATATTAAGCCTCAGATAAAACAATAGATATTTTTCTGTTGCTTAATGTATGTTTTGATCTTTTTCAAATGAGCTTTATCTGGTCTTCTCTTCTTCTGTAGGAAGTTGGAGCAGCGTTTTCACATGTGTGACAGAATGGCCATTTACTTCTTCATTGCCTCCTCTTACTCTCCCTGGTGGGTGAGATTATATGTACAATAAACTCACCTCTATCTGAGGTCTCTGGTCATAAATCCATTCGCACTTAAATGCCATTTGCACATTCCCGGTTGGAATATTTCAACTTGTTTTGCACCTTACAATTCAGTTCTATTCTGTTCAGCACATTACAGTTGTTTTTTTTTCAGCACATTACAGTTATTATCCAGATTCTACATGGAGAAAAAAAGCCTGATCTGATATCAGCCAGAACACTGAACCAGTAATACATACTGTATGTTACTGCAAAAGCCATAAACCTGTGGAAACAGACTGAGAAAATATAAACTAAGTGATGAAAATCAATCAAATAAGAGAAGAATAAGGTCTAATGATGCAATGTTTCATGCTTTAGATGCAGAACAACCAAATATACCAACATACATAGTATCAAAGCGCATAGATTGAACTGTTCTTATCAGTGATGATCTGTAGATTTGTAGTTTCCTTCTTGAACCCTCACAAATTCATGCTAGTGTGAAAGTGGAAAATATTTTCTTACGTGCAATACATACAAAAACTCATTTATTCCTTCTGCCATCAGGCTGCAAAATGAGTCAGGTATAGTATTTGTGTTTGAATAGGTTATATGGGTCTGCTGACTAACTGATCTGTGTTTTCATAAGCTGCTCTCACTGTATGATGTGAATGATTGATGTGTTGTTGCTTATACTGTATTTATAATTCACTTCCTGAACCTTGGAGACTGTTAAACTCAGGGATCAATAAAATTATCTATCTATCTATCTATCTATCTATCTATCTATCTATCTATCTATCTATCTATCTATCTATCTATCTATCTATCTATCTATCTATCTATCTATCTATCTATCTATCTATCTATCTATCTATCTATCTATCTATCTATCTATCTATCTATCTAATCAGGCTGATGCTGAGGGAGTTGGGACCCTGGGCGTGCCACATGCGCTGGCTCATCTGGGTCATGGCTTGTATAGGATCTGTGTACGTCTTCTTCTTCCATGAGAGGTAATGGGCTATGTTTGGTTCTCCTTTCTTTGTGTCCTGGTTTGACACAATTAACATGAAACCAGACCCCTGTGCTCAAGTGTTTACTGCAAACACTGAAGCGCTGTTTGAAGCAAAAACAATTACACAGCCGGGGCACACGGGGTCATAAAATTGGAGGTATTATCTTCTCATGTTCTCATGTTTGCTTCTTGCAGGTATAAGCTGGTGGAGTTACTGGGGTACGTGGCCATGGGGGCTGTTCCTGCTTTGGTTATCCTGTCCATGGTAAGAAACAAACTGTCTCTGCCTCGGACACTAAAAACAACATGTTTCCGCTGCAACAGGTTTCCTGCCATTGTGTCTCTGTTCTTAAAGATACACAAGTGTAGTTTTGTTTGTTTTAGCTCTTCACATACCTACAAATAACCTCTGTTTACAACCCTTGTCCAAAACAAACCCTTTATTTTAGTCTGACTTCCTCACTGTTAAAGGAAAGAGAGGGATTGTTATACATTTATGCAACATCTCAGTACAATCTAACTATTTACCCTGTTTGTCAACTTCAGCTGGAAGACTTTACTGAAGATATAAATATGATGGTTCAGTTATGATGAATTAAAGCTTAAATGTAACAGGATCCAAATTGGGAACTATTTACCAATGAATTCTCTTTTTTTCTTCCTCCACACTGGTCATAGCTGTGGCCTCATGCATTATTTTATTTCATGAATGTGATATCTCAAGAAAGATATGATGGAGTGTTTTTAGATTTTAGTGGTCAAAGGTCAATGTCATAGTGACCTCATGTTGATCTCAGGAGATGCTTGAAAGATTCTTTTTGTCATATTTGGCGCTAATTTCCACTTGGATGAATGAACTGATTAGTGTTTGGCATTCATGGTTAACTCATAACACTGTTATGGGTACAGATTACCCCACTGTTGTTTTCCCTCTGGTTTAGGGTCTTGGCCACAGGTCTTTGGGGATTTTCAGGTTCACCTGCCATGGTTCCCTCACCTGGCGCTAATAAGTCAGGGAGTCTTTAAAAGGAGCTCAGATCCCAGCTCAGTTGGCTGTGAGCTGTCCAGAACTCAACATCCCCTTTTTTTTGGTTTGCCATTTTCCATCCCCTTTGTCCTCCCTCCATCCTGACCAGTGCCTCCCATTTCCACCCCACTGTTTAAGGCCCATGTTTTCATTTTTTTTCTATCTTTACGATAGACTTAGTGGGTGATTGAAAATTTCACTCTGTCTCCTTTTAGAACCCCTTTAAAAGGGCCCTATTCAGGTTTTACAGCCTTTCTCTTGGTTTTTGTGCCGTTTATTTGTTTCCCAACTTGCAACCCTGGTCCATATTCTGTTGTTTGGTTTTAGGGGGAAGCATGACAACACACATGATTTATCCAGTTTCCAAAAGGTCAAAGGTCACCTTTATGACAACATCATAATGTTGCAAATACACTTTTCTATCCTTTATTCACCTCTGTAATAGTCAATGAAATCATGTTTCTCACTTAAATCAGGCATTTAATATAGGAAAGACTTCCATTTCACCAAAAATACACTAAATGTTCTGTTAAAAGTTTTGAAAGACTTCACAACATGTATTAAATGTGTGGACATGCTTGAACTTGCCTGTTTAATGGTGACACACTTAAAGATGAGTGAAACTTGCTGAGCGGTGTATTTTCTCCTGTGTTTCCAGGTGGAGCGTGCAGGTGTGTGTGAGCTGGCTGTAGGCGGAGTCTTTTACGTGGTGGGCGTGGTTTTCTTTAAGAGCGACGGCCTTGTCCCCTTCGCTCACGCCATCTGGCATCTTTTTGTTGCAGCTGGAGCGGCTGTTCATTATTACGCAATCTGGAGGTACCTTTATGTACCTGGGCCCATACTGCAGACATCCAGGTGACTAACCGTTCATACCTGAGACTGTGTTGCTCCACATCAGGTGGCCAGGAATCATGTTTTCATGACAAAAAAACTGACTGTTGCAGATCAGCTGGGGCCAAACCTTGGGACCAAACACTTTGCATATTTGACTAAAAATCAACATGCATTTATTCCTTATTAACAGACAGATCCGTAAGCACTCAGCCTGACTAAAACAAACCTGACACAACTATAAAGTCACATTGCAAATGCAGAACTATATTTCAAATACTAATTATTATCAAAAAGATTGGTGTCAAACGTACGGCTCATGGACCAAAACCAGCCTTCCAAAAGATCCAATCTGGCACGTGGGATGAATTTGCGAGATGCAAAAATTACACTGAAGATACTAACAATCAAAGGTGTCAAAATCAGTTTAGTTCAGGTTCCACATACAGACCAATTCAATCAAGTGCATTAAAACAATAACATAATAATCTATAATGACAACTCCAAAATTTTCTCTTTTAGTGTAAAAAAGTAAAATTACATGGAAATGTTTAGATTTAGAAACTATCCTTTTACAAAAACTTTTTATAATCTTATATATAAACAACCTCAAATGTCTAAAGAGTAGTAAGTGTGATTTTACCAATATTCTGCCTGTCACTAAATGTTTTGTGTATTTGTAGATCCACTGTGATCTGTAACTTGTAATGCACATGTGGAAATGATAAACTGAGGCAGAATATTGTTAATATTGCACATACGTTTAAGACATTTCAGGTTGTTCATGTTATGTACATTTTTAATGAAACTTTGTAAATATAAACATTTTCATCATGTAATTTTACTGTTTTCACTGCTATTATTTTACTGGTCTGACCCACTTCAGATGATACTGGGCTGAATGTGGCCCCTGAACTACAATGAGTTCAACACCCCCGGTCAAACCGGTACAGAAGGATGATCAAGATATCATTCAAGATTGAACAAAATTAACAATTTTGGATGCATTTAATGTGATCCTCTTCTACGAAATATTTGGAATGATAGAACAAAACACCCTGTACCGAAAGGTTTATATGACCATATTTTGACCAGTCCATATTTTCTGCCATGACAACACTGCCTACACTGTCCCAAGTCATTTCACTTTATCCATTCAGTACTCCAGCCAAGTAATGTGCCAAATTTTACTCTACAGACATTCCTTTTTCTAATGGTGCTACTTTCACATATTGAAATTCACACTCATGTCACAATAATATCACATATTTTAGTGAACTCTTGTCCAGTTTGCACAGGCATAAGAGGAAAATATAAAGTTCTTTAATGGAAGTTCAACCATTTTCAGAGTATTTACACTTTAAATACTATATTGTTTTCGCTGCCACTGATTTTGGATTTTTGTTATCTTATGCTCATCTCAAACCACAATGCATCACTAGTATGAAGTGACCTGTCTACAGACCGACTGTAAGCCTTCAGTAGAACTGGTCTGTTATTTATGATCATTACAGAGAATTCTCATCATTTACTGTGTGATTTAAAGGTGAATGTCTTAGTCTTCAGTTACTGTTGAGTTAATGTGGCACAGAAAACTGGGTGTAGATGTTAAACTCATGACACTGATGTAGTGTTTTCCTCACACATTACCCAGTCACAGCTGAATGCACCAATGTATTCAGAGGACTACGATTGCCAGTTGTTTAGTTCAAGTAATGCACTTATTTCTGAGCACTTTTCTGTTAACAGCGTTGATGTATAAAGTAGATTTGATGGAAATTTGCAGAAGATACAGTAACAAAATATACATGTAAATTATACACACAAAGTATAAATGAATCTGAAGTTTTATTTTCATAGTTTTTATACTTCGTCAAGCACTGTGTAGATCACGCTTCAGGTTTTTATAATCTCTGGTAGATAACTGTTACAGTTTTAAACAGTACTTACTCAGGAAGTGAGAAAATCTTTTTTTTTTAATCAGATGATCTATTTTGTAAAATGTTATTTCTGACAAATCGATGTATTAAAAAGACACTATATTGTACTATGATGGCTTTGTGTTTTGTTTTTTGCCAAATGAACACCATTACTGGAATTTTTGATCACATAATATGATTTATTTAAAAAAAACCAAAACAATCTAGAATCATTAATATCTGGCTTTTTGCCCCTTTCATGAGGAAACCATGACAGTTGCTTCTCCAAGATGATAATTATATTTTTTGTGTGTGGAATCAATAAAGTCTGTGTGTCATTGTGAGTGTGTGAGGCTGGTGATGGTCCGCAGTTGCAGTGGCATGGCCACGTTGGTGTCTCGATGCCACTGGGCGGTGTTCACATGGGGAGGTGGGGTCAGGACGCTCTGAGCCACACCAGGGGCTTTGAGGAGTGACCACAACTCTTCCCCTCGAGTTACTATGGCAACAAGGTCCTCCTCGTCAGAGCACCAGGCCGCTGACCCACCTCTGGTTACTGTTCGTAGCTTAGAGAAGAACAGAGATATCCTGAAATAGAGATGGGAAAATACGATGACGTTTCCAATAAGTGAACAAGTTCATATAAGCTTCACCTCAGATATAAAAGTTAGAAGCTGATACACATGCAGGCAGGCACCTGGGAATGAGGTCATGTGACCGCGATGCCAGCTTAGCAAGTGCACTCATTAAGGTGGTGATGACCCTCGGGTTGGGGCAAACTGCCCCTGCGGGCGGGGCTGATGAGGTGATTTCAAACAGCACGGCTTCTAACGCCTCGAAACAGGAAGTGATGAGCCTCACAGAGCAGCGAGCGTCGCATGACACAGAGAGATACTCTCCCAGCACCCACACCTGGAAGCCAAACATTATTAGAGTGTCAGGTTTGGCACAAACTATTATTTTAGTTTAATATTTTACCATTTTTCTGATACATAGTAAAAGAGGCTGAGGTGCAGTTAGTTTTGTACAGGATCCAAAGAATACAGATTTTTCTCCCCTTAATATCTCACAAAGTTTTATTACCACATGTGTGTAGACTTCTTCCTTGCTGTAGACGTTGGCTGTGGTTCCAGCGAACTCCAGCAGCTCGTGGGACTGGTCTACTACAAGAGACGGGTGGAGTTTGCACAGCTTCAGCAGGTGGCAGCTGAACACCCTGCAGAAAAAGCAAGAGGTGGACAGAGCAAGTCAGGACATGGGAGTCCAACCAGGTCCAGCCTCAACAGCAGAGGACAGAGTTAACACTTCAGTTTTTATCGGGGTGTCCGTTTACCTGTGCACCTCCTTTATGTACTTTGGGATTTTGAGCAGGAGGCTGCTCCGCTCCAGCTGCACCAGAATCAAGTGTGCTAAAAGCTTCTCATCAGCCACCTACAGAACAGGAACATTTTAAAATGACCCGAATGCAAGTTTCTCTTGCGCATATTTTGTGTTCCACATATTAAAGTTCTGAAACTAAACAATTAAAGACAAATAATCACAACAAAGATACAATACAATGTTGAAAATATGTACAAGATAGTAAGTAAAAACAAACAAACAAACAAAAAAACAAAGAAATTAACATCAGGAATGAAATTTAAACAAGACAAAGTGATTAAAATCTTAAAAACTAAAATTAAGCTCAAGGCTAAATTAAAAATGACATTTAAAAGTACAGCAGTGATCTGGATGAAACATAAAATGACATAAAATACAGAAGAGGAAGGATATAACAACACTTTAGGCCTGTAAAATGATAAGTTTTGAAAGATAGAGGGCAGTGCCGTGTCTTCTGTTATCTGTCTTATATGCTGTGACTCTGAATGACTACAGTTCTATTTATAAAGCCATGAAATACAGAAAAAGGCAGAAGAAAAAGGAAAATCAACTGCGCTGTCTTTGTACACAGTGAAGACATTTGTCATTATTTTTTCATGAACAAAAAGACAAATTTCTTTACCTTAATGACGGTGTTGAAAAATATGTGCAACAGCACAGGGACAGTCTGGGCACACTGAATGACTCTTGGCCAATCAGCACTCTCGGTGAGCAGCTCATGGAGCGTGCTCAGACGCTCAATTGTGTCGCCTATTAAGGAGACCACAAAACCAGCAAATTCATGTCATGTATATTTAATGTGTAAAACGTAAGACTGACTGATACTAGTGGAAAGGCTGATACTGAAATTAAAATATGACAAAGTAACAAAAAGTCAACATTTATCATGAAGGTGATTCCATTAGGGTTTTCTATGTGTGTAAATCTGAGAGTAAAAACACACATGAAATGTCTACCTTTAATATTTTATTTCATTTAGTAATTTATTCTAAGACTTTCTTTTTGACTGTAGAACTTTGAGATTCTTTTGAATGAAACACACTTTATAAATGCTATTTATTATATTATTTAACAAATTTAATAAAAGGAATAAACTATATCTAAATTAATAATGACAAAACCCAGTTTTCTTAAAAACAGGCAAAATCTAAATTATGAAAACCTAATGCTGAACAATGCAGATCAAAAGCATAGACTACCATATTCGAAGTCTACAGAAAACCCCAAATGGTCTAATTGTTATTTCTAAAGCTGCAGAGACAATAAACTTCATTATCAAAAATGACACAGTGATGGACTGAAAAGTAAATGTCAAATTAGGAAAGTACCTTCCTCTACTTTATATGATCTGTAAAATAAGTCAATATATCATAAACATAGTGAAACCAGCAGCTCTATTTAGATCCACGGCCTTTAACTACAACAGTAATTACCTGAACCTGCTTCCCCTCGAAGTAGGAAGAGGAAAAGCCCTCGGACAGAGGGGTTTCGAAATGCATCCAGTGCCTGAAGGATGCGACCACTTGGCTCAGTAATGGGCAGACATGCTGACCTGCAAAAAACACAAAGCTCCGTTATTTACAAGAATATTAAGCAAAGCTAGCACTTCACCCTTTTAGCAGTTTCAGTCAGACGTATGTATGTGTGCACCTGAGCTGCAAGACCAGCGTAGCAGACAGACAGGGCAGGTCCAACAGAGTGTGGAGCAGCTCCACTGCAGTTCCAGCTGTCACCAGAGAGGGCAGCAGATCCACAAAATCATCCACCATGGCTGAGCTGTCCCACGCCAAGAACTGCAGACACAGACAATGTGAGTCTGAAGTCTGTCTCCATGGACTCCTCAGTGCACAATAACTTGATGCCGAGTCAGAAAATGCACACTAATATATGTAACACAACAAAGAAAATGGCAGATGTAGGTATGAAAGAAAAAAGTATTCAAATATTTACAGATACAATGGGGGAAAAGCTATAAAATAATATAAATTAACTATGCGTGTGCAAAAACATCATGCATGTTTGCACCTTGAGCAGGTTTGGAAAGGAGAGGGTGTACTGTGGAACTCGGAGCTGCAGGTTCTCAATATTAAGTCGAAGGAAACGTAGAAGCTCGTGAGCCAGGAAGGGGTCATTGAACAGTTCTGCAGGGAATCGACCGAACACCAGCTGCCACACAGGCTCACAGTCCACTGCTGCCATCTCACCTGAGTAATGACACACATTCAGCCTCTGTCAGACATGTTTATGGTTCAGTTCATATGTGATTTGGAAAAAGAGAAAGACGCCAGTGCACACACCATGGTTGAGGTAGAACTGGGCTATGGGAACCAGGACTCTGGCAAAAGACAGGTCTGAGCAGAGCCGCCCATAGAGCGCCTTTATGCATGGGAACACTCGGTAGACCAGTGAGGTGTCCTCTAAACACACACAGTCCAGGATGCACACTGCCTCCACCAGGCACTAAAGAGCCGACAATAAAAGAGCTTGGATTATTAGGAAAATGGGATCAGGTTTTGTCTTTTACATGTACCCAAATCAAGTGGTCTCGTACATTTGTCTAACTGAATGTACCTGGAAAAAAAACAAATGCACTGAGACAGAGTAAATGAACAGTAATAGGGGATTTACTCTAGAACAGGGGTGTCAAACATATGGCCCATGGACCAAAACCAGCCAACCAAAGGGTCCAATCCAGCCCAAGATGAATTTGCAAAGTGGAAAAACTACAGTGAAGATATTAACAGTAAACCATGTTGACCTTGTTTTAGTTCAGGGGCCACATGCAGCCCAATGTGATCTTAATTAAAATAATAACATACTAACCTCCAAACTCCAAATTTGGTTCTTGGTTTAATGTGAAAAAAGTAAAATTACATTATGAAAATATTTCCATTTACAAACTATCCTTTCACAATAAAATGTGAATAACCTGAACAAATATGAACTTAACCAGAACAAATATGAACTTGAAATGTCTTTAGAAAAATAAGTGCAATTTTAACAATATAAAGCCTGTTACTAAATGTTTTGTGCATTTGCAGATCCACTGTGATCTGTGAATTGTGTTAATAATAAGCTGAGACATAATATTGATGAAATTTCCCTTATTTTTCTGAAGAAATTTCAGGTTGTACATGGTTGTTCAGCTTATTCACATTTTCATAATGTAATTTTACTTTTTTCACACAAAAACAAAGAAATTTTGGATTGCTATTCAAAGGTTATTATTATGTTATTATTTTACTTGGGCTGTATATGGCCCCTGAACTAAACGAGTTTGACACTTCTGCTCTAGAAGAATTCTTACTTCATTATTAGACCAAACATAATGAATGCACTGTTTGCCGACTCACCGCTTTCTGCAGCTCTGTATCTGTTCTTTTATGAGCCTCTGAGACAGACAAAAGAGATTTAAAATCATTCGTGATTACGTATACACAGTGATGCACAGTGGCTGTCAAAAGTATGGAAACACCCAGTCTTTTATCATTTATAGAAACACATAAATGTTCTCATTGTTTACATGCAACAAAGTACTTAATTAGTAAGTGAGAACATTTATTTTGACCAAATAAACACATAAATGCACAGATATGGGTACGAAAAAGTGAACTATATTTTCATTGAAAAATCTTCCCTTATCAGCTTTAACAGTTTTACATGCTCTAAACTGGCAACTGGGCAGTTAGTTTATCCAAATATTCACCTTAAATATGTTGTCACGTCTCTTGTAAACTTGCCAATAGTGTTCTTAGTTGAATATTTTTTCTGACTTTATGATCCAGTTCATCCCAGAGCTGTTCAGCAGGATTTAGGTCAGGTGACTGGACAGACCATTCCATGAGATATAACACTATAATTGACTGTTTTCCCTCTAAAGCGTGGTTGTATGTTTCAGGACATTGTCTTGCTGCGGCTGAAGTTGGTGTTGAAATATGTAGTGGTAGACATGTCGTATATGCTACATGCTTCAATGCTGACCTGTATCAATGCTGAACAATTAAAGTGTTTTTCAAAGACTATAGTGTATTTAACTGCATGTTCTCCAAACCTGAACAGAAACTTGTGAAGTATTTATGTGACGTATTTTATCTAAAATCCACAGTCACTTTCTGAGGTGACAGTTTGATTAATATTGAGGTTTTTGTGCAAGTATCTGTATATTTTCTATATTATTTGGTCAAACTAATCTTTAAAATCTTCCGACCGCTGAATTACTACATTTGTTGTATATACACAAATGAACATTCAATGTGCCTGTCAAACATTGTAAGACTCAGTTTCCAAACATTTGACAAGTACTGTCAAATGTTATTGTTCTGTTTGATGTGCAAACACCAAAGACACACTTGTACTGAATAAATTGCCTCCTAACGTGTATAACAGTTTTTTCTCTCAAACACACTTACTGCGATCGCTCTGTTCAATGAGACGTTGGCAGTACTGGAAAGCTTTTTCCCTCAGACGTTCCTTTGGGGGCAGCAATCTGCTGGAGGACGAGGTCGCTGAAACCATAGAGATAACTGACCCGTCCACCTCTGACCGGTCATCTGCAAACACAGGGGTTCAGGAATGAGAGGACAAAACTTTCTCAAAGATACACATCGCCAATACGGCAGTTATAATCCCTTCATTTACGGCAAAAAAAAAGTTAGTTTATTGACAAGCTTTGTGGGATTAATCACTGTGTTGCAAAGCAGATAAGAGACAATTAATAATTAATGCTTTAACTTGTCTGCTACGGCATAGATAAGTGATTATATTAGAACGTTGGAATTTAATCACTGAGTCAAATTAAATTACTTTACATGATTTTGATCAAAAACACTGAAGGCATTTTAGTCTAATCAAAACAATGCTAATGAGGAGGAAAGGGAGCAGCATGAGGAGCAGTATATATTAGTAAAAATACAAAAAATAGTAAAATGTATTAATATTTATTTATGGTAATGTATTTGTATATTGTGTTATGCTACAAACATTCAATCACAGAAAATGTCACAGGGTGAAAAATATGCTTCATCTTTACATATTTACTAGAGCTGTACACCTTGACTGTATGTTTATCATCACCTATTAGTCAACCACCCCAGTGATTCATTCATATTTATAAACTCGTTAGAAAATCTGAGGGAAGTCAACAATCACATACAGCAGTGAAAGTGCAGTTAGAGCCACATATTAGGTGTAATCATTAGTTAGATCGAGTGTGCTTGTGAGTCATGACCATTTAAATGTTGTGAGTTGACTTTTGCAACCCAGTGTTTATGCAGAAGAAGAAGTAGGAGCTCAGTTTATTTAAAGGCTTCATAAACGGAGATGCATGCAGGGATGGTCCACACACTCGCGAATCTTACCATTAGAAAAGGAGTGTGAGTGGGAGAGGGAGAGGCTGAGCTGTAACCTGTTTGCTGGAGATGTTGAAAACACAGAGCACGTCATCTGAGACAATCCACACAAATTAATAACAGACTCTGTGGTTGATACTTTAAGGCTAATGTTCTTCAAAAGACCTCAATCACTTGTTCGCTTTTTACTAATATTCCACAGAGCATTTATTTATTATAAGGGAAAAACAACAAGCAAGGACCATTCCAAATTCAACTGTGTGTCATTGACATAAACTAATGAGCCTCTTTATCAGTGAGTTGATCAACCAGCAGGTCTTACCACTGTCTGCTGTGGTGTTACAATTGGAAACAGAGTGATAGGTGAGAAGCCAGTTACGCAGCATGGAAAAGGAATAGACATTCATCCACTGGTCCTCTGTGAAGCCCTGGCCCACACACAGCACTGTGAAGAAATCTCCTGAAACAGTCCCGTCCAGTTCTGCTATAGGCCCCGGCTGAAAAAAAAAAAAAAAACACAAAAATGTATAATATATAGAGGAGAAGAAGTAGTTGCATTTAATGAGCATTTGAAGTTGCACATTATATTAGAATTTGGGGAAAGAAAATTGCAAAAAAATGTTTCGACTTAAGGGACTGAACCTGAAAGATGTGTGTTTATTGCAGTTGTAAATAATATAGCCCTTATTGCCACCTTTTGATGACACCATGCAGACTAGTATATTCGCTTCAAAGGCACATAATTCAGTTATTTTTCTTGTGAGTTTTTGTGAAAAATCTGGTAATTTGATTATAAACAAACCCAAAAGGAAACAGTCTTTTGTATGTAATGTCTCAGAGTTTTTACACTTTTATAGAAGTTAAAACAGACCAGAGGTAGCTGGTCACAGAGTGCTCACCTGACGTGATCTGGGCCCAGAGAAGAAACCTCCTGAGGAAGTCCCGCCTCCCTGTGTGATGCTGGCATAACGCAGCCAATCCACAAGTTTTTTACTGAGGAGGGTCACATGCTCTGTAGTGGAATCAAGTGCAGGAAAAGAACTGAATCATGAATTCTCATTTACAAAACAGAGAATGATTTATGATCCCCTCCTGTTTGGATATAAATCACTGACTACCTCTATTTAGCTTTCTACATAATCTTTGTGGTACCTTCAGTGAGGCACTCCGGGCTATGTGTGATGACGGTATTAAGAATTGGCAAGGTGTGTGTGATTGAGTGAGCTGGTCCTTCTGACTGACGACTCTCCAGAGTACGAAAAAGCTGAGCGCAAAGAGGTGCCACATCAGGCCTAGAACGGGCCTGTTGGGGTCAGACAAGGAAATAGATGGTGTTTATTAATATACAAGTTTTGATGTTTAAGTCCACACCAACAGGCAGAGTAGGACAATATATGTATTAAAGCACACCTGTGAGACCAGCAGAGAGGCAGCATGGCTGTTCAAATGACTGTAGTTCACTTCCTGACCAGAGAGGGGCAATGTTTCTCTGAGAACAGCTGAGCTCAAGACCTGAAGCTGCTCCAAGGGTGAGGAGATGAGTAACAAAATCCTCTTGTGAAGCTCTGGGGGTAATCTTTGGATAATGAAAACAGAAAACACAAGAGTGTAAGGAGAGAGGTTATGCTTATGTTTTATACTATATACTTATGCATGAACACATAATATTTATCCCATGATAGTACTGTTCTGATAAGGTCTTTGTTTGATTTGATTATCAGTACAATGTTAGGTAGTCATAAGTACCATCTGGTGATCAGGACTGTGGCTCTTTGTGTTTTCTCCTTGTCATGTGGGCGATCAGGCAGAGAAAAACTGATACTCACTGTAATACAAATAATTATACTCAAGCGCTATCATTAGGTACATATTTGAGTTACTTAAACTTTATATAACTAGATAGGTCGACTCCACTATATTGCAAATATTTGTCTTTTTAGATGACAATTTTTCAGGCCGTTCCTGTCCAATAAGAACCAAGTATCTTTAGAAAAGTTGATTCTGAATGTTATTATGCTTTTTTTAAAGGACAAAATTCACACCATTGTTGAATAAACTCTTTAAAACCCAGTCAGATTTGCTGGAAAATGCATTGTCACAAAAATGAAAGCAGACCTGTTTTTCTAAACTCATAAAAAATTCACCTTTATGTATAAAGTTATCAAAGTAGTATTTAAAGTACTCCGAATTACTTCAACTTTAAACACATGCATTAGTGATTTGCAGTGGTAACATGAATATTCAAACAACATGTATACAAGTAACAGTGACAGGTACTATTTTACTGCACAATGACTACTCTTAGTTTACATATTTTTCAGCATATTTAGCTGATGATAGATAGTTTTATTCAAGATAAGTTTTGAACGCTGAAGGTTTACTTGCAGTAAAGTATTTTCACTGTGTAGTACTAGTAGTTTTACTTAAGTGGATGATATGGATAATTTTTCCATCACAGGGTTTGACAACAGACAGAAGAGAGATAGAGAGGAGGAGAGGCAGGAGGCGTTCAAGTGAGAGACTGATCAGAGTGTGACAAGACAGCGGTTCATCCATGGGTTGGGGATGTGTGTTAGTGCTCTTACATCCTGGTGAACTTGGTGGCAGACAAGATAAGGTGCAGCCTCTGCAGGGAGTCGATGGTCTCATGGCCGACCTCCTTTGCCTGCAGCAGCCTCACCAGTCTGCCATAAAACTTCTGGAGCTCAGACTCCTGAATCTCCCTGGAAATGAACCGCAGACACTTTTGCTTATCAGCGATTATTGCTAAAAGACTTTACTACTTGGTGCAGTCAAACATTTTTAAATAATTCTGTTTCATATAATTGATTTATGGTTTTGGACATTTACTTGCAACATAGTGTATGAAAACCTGTAGAATAGGATATGGTTACTCCTAAAGAACAAATTAGAACAACATTTTGTGCAATTAAAGACAACCTGCGGATGTGACTATTTATATTATTAATTGGACAAATAGTCACGATAAAGAACTAGAAAATAAGTGTGGTTAAATAAAAATCAAGTTACATAATAGTCAAATTAAAGACCTTGTATTAATAACATAGCAGTACAACGGGCTGCATAGGTGCTGCCTTTAATCAGTCTTCACCATGTTGCAATCAAACAAACGTTACATTTGAACTTCTCCATGACTAATGTTTCTGTTCCTGACGTTCAAGCTGCTGAAGCTCATACCTGAATCCCTCCACCCTTGAATGACCGATGTTGGCTCCACTTATTCCCATAAATAGACTACTAATTACAAATTTGGCTAATTCTTTACAAATATTTCCAAAGAAAAAATGACATTATCATTTATGGTATCTGTGGAATTTTTAAGACGTTTTAATGACAGATTTAAGGATTAATTATCAGTTATAAGAATAATTAAGCTCTTAATTTGGGAATACCGAATTTGCACACCCTGTACATAGCATTAGCATAGTTAGCTTAGCCGACAAAGTAAAAGTGTAAAAAAAAAAAGGCCTGACAACTAAATGTGAAGAGTGCGGAAAAAGCTTCCGTTTCTGTTTTCTTACCTTGCTTGTTTAATTAAACTCTCCGAACCGTGAGAGTACATTTTAAATGTGTGTTATGTATTCATGTCTCAGCTGCTGCGGAAGGTAAACAGTGCATCACAAATTCAGTCCTGACTGAAATCACATGACTTTAACTTCAGTTCCGCCTACGGTATGAGGAAGTCAGCAGCTGTGTTCAGAAAACCAGCCCACACACAGCCAAATCACAACTGGTTGCTAACAGGAAATAATTTTCGTTGCTTTTTGCTTTTATCTTATCAAAAGATAGGTTATCATGCATTATTCATTATTTCCCTATCAAAATTATGTTATATCACACATCCGTCAGTCTCGTGTCTAAAAACAGTAGGCTACAGACATTTAACTAAATATGCAAATTATACTATTGTAGGCTACACTTTCTGCCCAAATAGTGTCGAAAAGTTACAGCTGGATACATTTAACATTGTTAAACACTAACTCTGACTAAAAACTCTAATCAGGCTACTAACTTGCAATTTTATACTATTTACGACTTCTATACTTATTTTATTCTGTTGTGTAGGACAAGATTTTGAAGTTACTTGTTTTCCCCAGGACTCCTGAACGCACCACAGATACTCCGTCATGGATGACCAATAGTTTACTTTAGCAGCTTAACTAAAAAAACAACAACCCAAAAACAAAAAACAAACAAACAAACAAAAAAGACAAAAACCTCTCTTTTCATATTTTACTTCAATGCATCGCCTCAGAATTAATAATATTAGCCTGTTATATTGGCTCATTATTTTCCGTGCATTATGTGTAAATGGTTAACTTGCAGTGAAGTGATGCTTATTTCAAATGCATGATCCAATTTGAAGCTGGTAAAATTTTGCATGTAAAACACAATGTTGCATGTGATTTGGGGCTGGTCTATTGCAGGTTCAAGGTGTGTGACAGCCCAGAAATGCACATACTTGTATCCTATTGAATCCATACTGACCTAACCCTAAAGGAGGTTATTCTTCTGCCCATGTGACAGTGACAGACAGACAGAAGACGGGTCACAGAGGCTGCTGTGCTCTTCCTCACCTCTCAGCTCTAAACTTATTTCCATCCGATCTCACACCGCCTCCGCCTCTCTCTCTCTCTCTCTCTCTCTCTCTCTCTCTCTCTCTCTCTCTCTCTCTCTCTCTCTCTCTCTCTCTCTCTCTCTCTCTCTCTCAGTATGTATATCTGAGTCTGTGAGTCCGGGCCACAGGTCCCCCACGCGCCTCCGTGTATCTCTGAAACTCATCTGGATAAATGGACACAACCTGAGTCTGTCGGGTTTCGTCGGTGAAGCATCCAATTTCGCTCTTTTATTTATTTTTTACTCAAAAAGACAAGAAAATAGCAACAAAACAAATAGAGTAAACAGGTTACCACGCCTACGGGCTTCATTTTAAACTCTTCGGACTAAACTCCGCCGCATCTCAGGTAAGCACGTGTAAATATTCCTCCCTTCCTGCTTTTGAAAACAACTGGGACATTTGTTGTTGATAGTTAAATATGTTAAAATACCTGAAGAACAGGCTTGTAAACGTGCGCCATACTGAGTGGAAAAACTGAGGAGTCACTGACACTTGTTCATGTCACCACAGCGGTGACAGGCTGTCAGTTTCTGCACTCCTGTCAGAACCCGAAATAAACAACTGACTGTTTACATGTTTACATGGGGATGAGTTTGATGGAAACATTTAATAACAACGTATCAGTTTCTGACTGCAAATCACTTCTGCACCTGATTTCTGCTTGTCTGAATGCTGTTTACTCTGATCAGCTTACCTTCCCTTTGCTTTACTCACAACCTTTTTGGCACACATATGAGGAAAGTTATTAGTTTGGTAATGCAATCTGTCATGATCAGGTTATTATCTGGCCTTACTAAAATGTTTGAGATTCCAGTTGCAGGTGCAGGAGACAATGGGATCCAGTGAGAGGGATAAGCACTCAGAAAGATGCAAGAAAATACACACATAGAGATGAGATGTAGTGGTGGAAGAAGTGTTCGTAGTCTAAGGAGTGGAAGTTCCTCACAAGTTCTGCTTTCAAGACCTTAGTAAAGTAAAAGCACAATGTAGGGTACAAAAAATGGAAGTATTGTGCAGTAAAATAAGACTGCTTGGTACTTAAATTTACATCATCATTCTATAAGATCATTGTGCTGTCACGTGAGAAACAGGTATGTGTAAAAAGGGCTCTGAAAAACTGCCTAATTTTCATGCATTTTCTGTTAATTTCAAGAGTTTATTAACGTCACAAGAAAGACAGTTTTGTCAAGACTTAAAGGAAACACTCACCCCTTCAGTAAACATTAAAACTAACACATTTGACATGTGGTCTTCATTGGACAGGAAGATGATAAAAACTAGTGATCTCAAAGGTAATCAACTGTAAGATGCAGGCAGTGGAGTAAGATTTTTTTTTTTTTTAACCAGGAAAAATCCTATTGAGATTAAGAACGTCTTTTAGAAGGGAGTCCTGGCCAAGATAGGCAGCAGCATATACAACACACAGTTACAAGATTACACAATTAAAACATATAAAACAGACACATTTGATCATAAACAGTAAAAATAACATTTACAGGCAGAAGAAACAAGTGCAAGTTGTGAAGTCGGTTATGAAATTGTGATGTACAGTGTTTGCATCTGAGATGAAGGGGAGTAGAGAACCAGAGCTGCATTAAATGGATTTTTTTGGCAAATGTTACTTGGTCAAATGTTCTTTTTAGTAATTAATATGTAAATGTGCCTGAACTGAGAATGACACATGTGACTCCAAAGTGCTGTAGTCTGTTAAAATGCCCATTCAGCTCCTAAAATGTTCCTAATTAGATTGTTTTTACTGTTTTGGTCATTTTTTTCTGTATTATTTTTAAAATGACATTCATGATCCTTTAATGCAATCTCATTTAGGTGCCCACTGACTGCTGTCTTTTTTAGAGTCATGCAAATTACACAAATGTAAAAAAAAAAAAAAAAGAAAAAAAAAAAGCAGAACCTCTGTCCCCTCTTGGTCTAACTCTCCCCTCTGTGAGTCTCACTTCCCTCTGTCTCTACTTACAGAGCCAAGATATCAGATTCCTATAGGCTTCAGCTATTTTGTTGGACAATGGGGCCTTTATGATAGTTTGTACACCTGAACCAATCATATCTACCCATCAGCCTCCTGCTAACCAATCCCTGTCCACTAACAGTAAACCTGGACTCAGTCTCTATAGGCGCACACATCTTTGCAGATTTTCCTGAATTGATTGATTTCTGTAACGCTGAGAAAGACCATCTGCCTGCAGTGTAACTGAAAACTGTTCACTCCTCTTGAGAGTTTTCATTATGTTTTGTATTATATTTTCTAATGAGGTTTAACAATACCGACTGAATGTGGCTTTTTTGACACTGATCAAAAGAAAATGACGTTTTAATGTCAAGTAAAGAAAGGACCTCTGTCTGTGGCCTAAATGAAACGCAAAACAGAATGAGTGTTTGTACGAAGCCATTTGTTCAAAATCAAACCGATAGTTCAATGGAGACCTGTTACCTGTTTGTCATATAAATACATGTTATCTGGAGGGTCCAACCTTTAGTGAAACGATACTGTGGTGAGACCTCGTGATGATAAAATAATACTCTAAACCTCCCTCTAAAAGGTGATAGAAAAACAGAAGTAAGGGGAAAAACAAGAAGCAAGAAGGAGTCAAAGGGGGGGGGCTGCCCACTGACTGAGGGAAAGAGGTCATTGACCATAATCTGCAACCTTTACTGTGTGTTTGGCATGTTTGTTGCATGTTGTTCATCCCATCTCTCTCTGTGCCTTTTGTTTTTCTGGAATCTCTCAGTTGGCACAAAATGACAATTAAATCCTTAAAAAAGATGATGAAGAGGTATGATGTCAAGGTTTTGCTCTGATATTCTCACCTATGTGACTTTAATGTTTCATGACTGCGAATTCTTCCTTCCCTCAGTGTGGATTTCTGTTAGTTCTGATTTGAATTAGAGGTAGATCTGTGTTTTTGGGGTGTGAATTCAGTCTGAGCAGTCTGACCAGAACATCAGCCTTTGTCACAACTCTGCACTGGAGGAGTCACTCAAATAGAAAAGGGGTCGGATGGGGTAGCCGTGGCCTAAAGGTTGGAGAAGCGTCACTGGTTTTATTACCTGGACCAACAGTGTTGGCTGATGTGCTGTTGAGCAAGGCATTAAAGCCCCCATTTGTTCCCCAGGTGCCTGACATGGCAGCCCACTGCTCCTGGTCTGCAGTGTGTGGTGTGTTCCTGTATGTTCAGCCAGTAAATGCAGAGCTCCACATGTACAGTATATACTAATGAATAACGACTGTTCTTCATTAAAATACTATGCACTAGTTCAACTGTTAAAATAAAAATATACTAGTGCAACACTGACAGGGACCATTACACAGTAACAACTTGATACTGAATATTTGATGATATACTTTCACTTAAAAGTAAGGTTTGCTTAACATTTGCTTGCATCACTATAGTATTTTTGCTACAGGTCTGAACACTTCTAACACCAATGGTTTTGTGTTTCCACCTCAATTAAGGACTGTGACCCATTCACACTGGAATCTGATATTAGCCATGTCTAAAAACAAAAATAATTTGGGAAAAAAAAGAAGTGAAATTAGCGCTATGACTGGAAGTGGGAATACAGCAAATGAGCTCTGTGACCATTCAGAGACTGTTCAAAATTTGAGTTACTTGAGATTGGAGAGACTGTGCATATGCCTTCAGTGAAGCAGCACCATGTACGGTGGCTTTTCTGCAGTTAAAAGTAAAACAAATGTGGAAAAAGCCAAGGGCATCACAGAAGAAAACATGATGCAAAGCTTCAATTTGATAAAAAGAGCCTCAGTGTGAACTACTCTACTCACGTTAAAATACTGTTTTTGAGAACTGCAAGAAGAGGAAAACCTGGGGGGTGAATACTGTTACTTTCACTGTGTCCGTGCTGACTGAGAAATTGCATTTTCATTTTCATGGCGACATGAACATTGTGCAAAATGTTGCAAAAGACTGACTGATAGTCAATGAGAAAGGATAGAGTCGACACATGGGTTGTGCACTGAAGCCTCAGCTCACTGTCAGAGACTCTCAGATTAATAATTAATAATTCATAATGAGTGAGACGTTAGTTTGTTTATTTATCTCAAGCCATATCGTCATCACAATAGTGAACAATGTTATCGCACATTGTAGATTTTTCTTTTAGTGCATATAATAATACAATATGCTGAACCCTTTTTTCACAGCTCAGGTGTTTCTAACAATAGTGATGGAGAGACCAAATGTGGGAAAATGTGACACATATTGGCATGTGAAGGCCTTAACAAACATTTTAATGCAATTTTCCCAAGACACTTGAGTACAACCTCCTTCAATGTGTGCATTAAAAAACTTTTTTTTTTAATCCTTGGGAGAAGTTGAATAGTTGGTATTTGGACACAAGATCTCAAAGAGCGGCTAAGGTTGTGTGTTATTATATGAAGAACTACCTTTAACCAGTACAGCTTGAAATTAACCTGATCTTACGTCACAAGTTGATTTATTCTATATCCCATTAAGCTAATGATGCATTAAAAACTGTTGTATATTTTAAATGTACGATTCAGGCTTTTCATTGAAGTATATATAATAAATAATAAATACTACTACTAATGTGCACCTACTGCTTATTACAAACTACAAATAAGTAAAACAATAGTGATGGGATTTTCAAGGAATTTATAGATAAAAAAAAAAAAAAGATTAAATGTTAGCTGTAATTTATTCCCAACAAAAACTAAATGGCTTCATGCAGGAACATGTCAGAATCATCAAACACTAAGAAAATTGTATACGTCACCAATAACTTATCAAGTGTGTATGGTTTTCAAAATTCCTACAATAGAAAAGAACCTTCTTGCATGAGACCCAATGTCTCAATATGTCAGATGTTGGATGAAAATCAGTCTATATCCCCAGAATATTGTATTTGTATTTATTTATTTAGTTACAGGACAGTGTGTATATTCATGACCTTGTAAGCAAAACTGAACCTTAAACTTTAATTCTGCAAGTCTTTCTTTTATTATCATTTGTGCTTTTTCAGTTAATGTATATGTTCTATAGTATATATTTGTTTATTGCACTCATTTACCCCAAAAAAGGTCTCAATGAGGGACAGTTTCAATCTTTTTCACACTAATATTTGAGCAAAAGTCTGCAGAATATAGTTGTGTTTGGTCAGAGTGTAAAAACACTGAATCACGTTGCTTGTGAAGTGTTGTGGGTTTCTGAATTTTTTATCAATCAGAGTGGTCTCAAACATTTACAAATAGGCATATAGTTTATTCGATTTACATCGTTCAATACTTGGATGAAGGCTTCTAGATTAGCAGCAGAAATGATATTAGTATAATGGAAAATCAATGAAAGCTATTTCCATTTGTGTTTAACCTACATGAAGGAGAAAAAAAAGCCTGATCTGACATCAGCCAGAACACTGAACCAGTAATACATACTGTATGTTACAGCAAAAGCCATAAACCTGTGGAAACAGACTGAGAAAATATGAAATAAGTGATGAAAATCAATCAGATAAGAGAAGAATAAGGTCTAATGATGCAACGTTTCATGCTTTAGATGCAGAACAATCAAATATACCAACATACATAGTATCAAAGCCCATAGATTGAACTATTCTTATCAGTGATGATCTGTAGATCTGTAGTTTCCTCCTTGAACCCTCACAAATTCATGCTAGTGTGAAAGTGGAAAGTATTTTCTTACGTGCAATACATGCACAAACTCATTTATTCCTTCTGCCATCAGGCTGCAAAATGAGTCAGGTATAGTATTTGGTTTTGAATAGGTTATATGGGTCTGCTGACTAACTGATCTGTGTTTTCATAAGCTGCTCTCACTGTATGATGTGAGTGATTGATGTGTTGTTACTTATACTGTATTTATAATTCACTTCCTGAACCTTGGAGACTGTTAAACTCAGGGATCAATAAAATTATCTATCTATCTATCTATCTATCTATCTATCTATCTATCTATCTATCTATCTATCTATCTATCTATCTATCTATCTATCTATCTATCTATCTATCTATCTATCTATCTATCTATCTATCTATCTATCTATCTATCTATCTATCTATCTATCTATCTATCTGTGTGTGTGTGTACATATAGACACACACACACACACACACACACACACACACATACACACACACATATTTACACATAAATAAATAAATAAATAAGGGGGAAGAAAGAAAATAAATCTAAATGAATTAAAACATAAATAAATAAAAAGCTATACAGATATTGGAGTTACATATTTATGTTGATAGCTACCATGTCTTCTACAAAGCAGATAAAAGGCTGCCAAGTGGCATAGAACTTTCTGGTGGAACCCCTAACACAGTGGTTCCCAACCTATTTTGGCCCATGACCCCATTTTAACACCACAAATTTCTGTCCATCATAACAGTACTTTCACTCTTATAACTGTTACTATTTTCAACACACTTGATGTAATTTCTATTTATAATTTTGTACAACTCAAAATAATGAAAAAAAGGAAAATTGAGCCTTATTAAAATGTCCTGTTTGAACTATCTGTTGATTGGTGATGGTGTTGATAAATTAAAGTTGACAAAACACCAATTATGCTCATTTTTCATACTATTTCATCTGTATCTATTTTGTGGTGGTAGATGTCTACATCTGATAATTCAATAGAGATCATGACATTGTTTTTATATACTGTACTGTCAGTGAAATTCAGTATTTGCAAATGCTATGTTCATTTTGCATTGAGCTTCATTTTGACAGGGATATGTTGTTTTTTTAATTGGCAAATCATGCATCTTTACAATCTATCTAAATGTATGTGTGGCAGTGATGATGCATTTTCACACATTGTCCATGTGAGACTGGATACTGTGTACTGTTCAAGTTGACAAAAATGTTTGTTTTCACATTTATACAGAGTTTCTGCTTTATAACATAGTATGTCTATACTTTACCAGTACTACCTGCCTGGTAGCAGTAACAGCAAAAACACACGATAAAAGATATAAATAATGGGAAACAAGAATGGAAGCAACATCCTGTCTGAGGCTTTAGTGAATGACTCAGTTTTGCAATGTGTAGTTGTGTGTTCTTGCAAGTCTTCAAGTTGGTGTTGCAATAAATGTGATATGAAATACACTTAACTCCTCTGACCGCAATACTATAAAGAGGCAGATGACTTAAGAGGAAAAGAGAATTGAGGGAGAGACTTACAACTCACATCTGGTTTGAAAAGGAGGAAGCAAGGATGCGCTTTCTCGGTAATGAACTCCAAAATAACAGAGGAGAGAAGAGGAAACACGTATGCGGTTACTGAAGGGGTCCGTGGTGTGTGTGTGTGTGGAACATGTGTTTGCATGCACTGTAGTTCTGCATGTGTGCATAGCTGTGTGTCGGTCTATGTGCAGGCGGTTTTCTCATTTGCAGCATATACACAGTATACACAAATAATACCTGCTGCGTTGACAAGGCGTTATATTTCAGTCTTGGCCGAGCTGGTTTAAAAAGCAGCTTTTCATTCATTATTGCTGAATTCCTACACAAAAAAATCAATCAAACAACAATAATTATCATGGAAAGGAGCTGAGTAAGACCTGCAGCCTTCTCTGACTGGCAGTAAAGCTGAATGTAATTAAGCTGATATTGCTGGTGCATCCTTTGCCAACATCTAACTGTCATCAGATGACAGTTGCATGCAAAAGAATGTGTGATTGTGTGTGTGTTTATATGAGTAATGGTATCAGATAGCCTTGATTTGCCTAACTGTGGGGTAAAAGTCACAAAGCTGGATTATAGGTGAACACCCACTAGCTAGAGAGCATGCAAATACCACAAATGCATGGTCAGTGTGTGAACACGTGTGTTTAGGAGAGAGACTGAAATGATGGAGAAAGGAAATGAAGTGGGAGTGCGAGGAAGATAAAGAGAGAAGACGTGTAAAGAAGAAACACAGGAGAATGGGTTAGACAGACAGGATTTGGTAAGAGTTAATGTGTTTACAAAACAAACAAATGTAGTGGAGGATGTGAAAGAACCACATGAGTGAAGGCGAAGACTCAGATTTGGTCTTTATGACACTTCAGACTTATGCCAGTCACCAAACAGGAAGAAGTTCATTTGTACCTTGGACAGTTTAATTAATGCTGAATGACTGAATCAAATATTAACCTATGTTTTCAGCATTATCTGTCACTCATCCCACACATGCTCCTTTTCTGGGAGTGGAGTGTATCCAAACATGCAGTTATTTGAGTCATTTGCATGCGATTGCGGCTCACATCATTACTATATGACACATCTTTTGTTTATTTTTACATGTAGTGTACTGGTTATGTTTTCTGGCTTTCATTAACATTCTCTGCCGTCTGGAGTTCGAGTTGCGTTGCTTTTCTGTTTAGTGTATCTTTTCTGACTTAGTCTTGTGGATGACTGGCCACATGTAACTTCACCCCCCAGAGAGGTTCAGAAGTCAATGCCTGAGGATGAAAGGATTTTAGTTTGACAATTTGCAAATAGTGGTTGCAACACAATATACACAGGCTGTCCGGAAAAAAAAAAACAGTCACTATTTGCATTTAACTGAGCAAATAGTTCAGATAATTCCACTGGATAATTACTGTAGTGACAGAAATGTTTCAGATGCAACAAGTTCATTAACCCTTTAACTGATGCAGTTTGATGGAGATTGGACTGTTTCAATGGCAAAAGGTCACGTGGTCTGATGAGTCCAGATTGACCCTGTTCCAGAGTCAGAAGAGAGGTGGATGAAGGGATTACACATTATGCCTAGTGTCTACAGTACAAGCCTGTGGGGACAGCGTTATGATCAGGGGTTGATTCAGTTGGTCAGGTCTAGGTTCTGCATCGTTATGTCCATAAAATGTGTTCAGCTGAACCTGGATGTACTGCATGAGCAGGTGGAGACATCAGTAGATGTTCATATCTTTCTGAATGCAGAGGTATATTCCAAGTGTCATCAGGCTCAAATCATAAAAGAATGCTTCAGGGGGCTAGAGACATTTTTACACGTGGATTGGCCTCCACAGAGATGTAATAGCGAACCGACAATGCACTTACTTGTTTCTCACACTTGCTATCACTTGTTTGTGGCATTTCTTATCAGTCAAGGGCACTGTGTACTGGGCACAAAGATTCCTCATTTTCAACAAAGCACAAGTTCAACAAAAACTCATATTCAACTGACCCGGCACATGAACTCCTGAGACATGTAGCTACATGTAAACTATTGGACTCTCACCACCTGCACTGCACTGGCCTCTCAACAGAAGTGTCATTTCTCTTTTTCACTGCCTCATAATGAAATTTCCAGACCTGAACCCCATTGAGAATCTACTTGATGTGATGGAGAAGACCTCACATAGTGGTTCAACTCTCCCATCATCAGTGCAAGATGGTGATGAAAAATTTCAAGTGGTCTAAGTGATGATATACTGAGCACATCCCATAATCAAAGCGACACGTGTTTCAACAAAATATTGTGTGGGACTTTTTTTGTCCAGGTGATATGATTTAAGAGCTTTGGCTTAAGAATCTGTTTTAGATCAGCTCTATTTGTAAAGTGTCATGAGATAACTTTTGTTATGATGTGGCGCTGTATTTATGGTCACTAACCCACTGTTTTGTTCTGTCTGTTTTTTGTCTTGTGCTGTATGTAAAGCTACTGAATACTTGAATTTTTCTCAGGATTAATAAAGTATCTACCTATCTATCTATCTATCTATCTATCTATCTATCTATCTATCTATCTATCTATCTATCTATCTATCTATCTATCTATCTATCTATCTATCTATCTATCTATCTATCTATCTATCTATCTATCTATCTGTCTATCTATCTATCTGTCTATCTGTCTATCTGTCTATCTGTCTGTCTAAAAAAAAATTTGATTGATCGATTGATTGATATATTTTAGCCATATAAAAATAATGTTTTTCTTTGCCTTCAAAGAGCCTGTTCCAAATGGAAGATCCCAAAAACCACAAGACTTCCATGACAATAACAACAATTTAACCTTGCAGAGCTGCTGCCCAGAACATTTAGTCTATTTGTGTGACTTTGGTGTTTTTTTTTTTAACATATTGTAGGCAAAACAGCAGTTCATTGAGGTTAAGGTCTGGTGGCTTTGAGGAGAATGTTATAACGGCTTTATCTCCCCCGTGGAAAAATGACTGAGGTTCCACACACTTCTAATCAGAGTGTGTTAACATTTATTATTTATATACATTTAACAATATAATGAAAATTCAAACATTTGACTTTGCATTAGTAAGTTTAGGGCCACCCAAAAACAGGAGGAAGTGCATGGAGTCATCTTCTAGGTTATTTTTTAAATGTACTTATTCTTTAATGAATTTGCTCATATTTATACATTTTAACACCACCACTGATGATTCTCAGTAGAGTCATATCATTCTGAGACCCAGGAAATTAAAAATCTATGCTTTTTTGCATTCAGTAGTTGTCATGGGTGAAAATAGCATACTAGAACAATTATTTAGACACATTGTTATTTGTGTTTTATAGAACGTGTCCTTTGTACAGTGGACAAAAATTAAAAACTGCTGTGTCTTTTGAGGAGACACTGAACTATATTAGGATACAGTTTAGTTTGCATTATCTGTATGTAATGAAACAGTTGCATTCTATGAGATATCAGTTTTGAGTGACAGATATTGCCATGGATGTGGGTGTCATCTCTTTGATTCAGTGGAATGGAAAATAATCATCAGTCAAACGTTATACTGGAAAAATTACCAAATCTTGACATCTTTTATCTTCCTGTCAGGGTGTAAGAGATGGAAAACGGGACAGCTTCGTTACTCGAAGATGTGGATGCGATGTGGGATAAGGTGGATTGCAAACGCTATGACCTGTGTCGCATCATTTCCCCGGCAAAGGTCACCCCTTACCTCCGCCAGTGCAAAGTCCTGGACGAACAGGATGAGGATGAGATTCTCAACTCGCTGCGGCTGGCCACAAAAGCAAACCGCACAAGTAGGTAGAGCCATAAGTCTGTTCATGGAAGTATTTTAGAACTGGATGGACTTTCTGACACTCAGTCTTCCATTAGGCCGTCTGCTTGACATCCTCCAAACTAAAGGAGAGCGCGGGTACGTGGCGTTTCTGGAGAGTCTGGAGTTTTACTATCCTGACCTGTACAAGCTGATCACCGGCAATGAACCCACACGCCGCTTTTCCACCATCGTTGGTGAGGCTTACACTCTAGTCTGTACTCACAGTGTACATCACAGTTTGACTGAAGTTACTATCGATTTATAGTCTGTGTTTTTCGGTCGCATTCTGTGTCTGTCTTCACCTTTACCTGCTCTTTGTTCTTAGTGGAAGAAGGACATGAAGGTCTGACCCACTTTCTGATGAATGAGGTGATGAAGCTGCAGCAGCAGTCTAAAGTGAAGACTCTGCAGCAGGTGGAGCTCAGCAGGAAGAACTGCACGCTGGAGGATGAGCAAAAGAAGCTCCGATTGGCCAACCAGGAGCTACAGGCCATCCAGCAGAGTCAGTATGATTTTGATATTTGATGTTCAAGCTCCTCTATCTTTGTTTTCCTCTATCTTGTCGATAGGGAAATAGACTTAAACCACGCAAAACAATGATGTCAAGTGTCTATAGTGGTAATCCAAACTGAATGCCTGCTATGTATTGAAACTGCAGCTTTCTCACATGCTTGGTTTACCCCACTTGGTGCACCACAGTTGGGTTTAACAAGACTGAGCTGCCACTCTCATCATTTACCAAAACCTGTTTATGAAAGTAGGACACTGAGACCCAACCCTGCAGCTGGTTAACCTATGAATTCACATTTTAACACACTGCAATTATATTTATTATTATTATTATTATTATTGTTATTATTATTATTTTATTGTAATAAACAACTAATTTCACAGTGTTGCTCAAGTTTTTTCTGACTTGTGTACACTTTGAGTAAATGTGGAAGTGGGAAGCGTTGCAATTTAAAATGACATCTACTAACCCTGGCTATAATGTATGCATGAAACAGGAAACCTAGTAAATGAAAAGCACTGTAAAAGGAATTGTGGTTTGTCTTCAGGGTTCAACAAGTTAAAAGAAGAGAGAAACACCTACAATGATGAGCTGCTGAGAGTAAAGGATGAAAACTACAAACTGGCCATGAGGTACGCAGCGCTGAGTGAGGAGAAGAACATGGCGGTGATGAGAAGCCGAGACCTGCAGCTGGAGGTATCTGTCTGTCTGTCTGTCTGTCTGTCTGTCTGTCTGTCTGTCTGTCTGTCTGTCTGTCTGTCTGTCTGTCTGTCTATCTATCTATCTATCTATCTATCTATCTATCTATCTATCTATCTATCTATCTATCTATCTATCTATCTATCTATCTATCTATCTATCTATCTATCTATCTATCTATCTATCTATCTATCTATCTATCTATCTATCTTTCCATCCCATTATTTCTCACAAAAACTGCACTCATTCGGTGTCCTGTCTCTGTCCAGATTGATCAGCTGAAGCACAGGCTGAATAAAGTGGAGGAGGAGTGTAACATAGAGAGGAAGCAGAGTCTCAAGCTGAAGAACGACATCGAGAACCGGCCAAAGCGAGAGCAGATTTTTGAGCTGGAACGGGAGAATGAGATGCTCAAGCTCAAACTCCAGGAGCTACAGTCCATCATACAGGTACAGACTGTCCACAGACAGCTCAGGGAAAGTAGACACATCACTGGAAGAGTCACTTCCTGTACCAGTGTCACATGATCTCTCCATTGCCCCGCCCCTTTATGGAACTCAAGGAAGATTCTTTCCCCTTATTTCCAATGGGAGAGATCAATGTTATATATTATGTTAATATGTTATATAATATGTTAATATTTCCCTCCCAACATCACCCAAGTAAAAAAACTGAACCATTTTTTCACCAGCTACATATATTCAGATCATTCTTACAGTGAAGTTACATTTTTCAGACACATAGATTGGGAGGAAATTGACTTGATTTGAAGAATATAGTTTGTCCCAGCACTGAATTCATGTGAGATCTTGCAATACAAATTCCACCTAAAGGAAGAGGAAATAATAGTAATTACCCATGAAAGTGTGGTATTAGTGTATTGTTGTTTTATTTTTATTTTACCAATTTAATCTAATTCCATCTATTTACACAAAGTTTTCACCCCTTCCAGTCATGTTCACTTAAGAGCCAGAAAGTTTGAATCATTTCTTATCACTGGCAAAGTGTGAAGTGTAGCATCTATTTCATTTGAGGAACTTTGGCCTGACTGAAACTTACATATGTACACGTGCAGCTTTCATTTGATACACTTGGTGTGACAGTCTGTGCACTATATGGACAAAAGTATTGGGACACATTTAATTCAGGTGTAACAGAAGACTACAAAATCATAATATGACATGTCATGAGCTCATTTTATATTGTGATAAATATCATTTGCAATTAATGTTAGATTTCATCTCAAGGGTAAATATTGTTTTTATTGCTATGCTCACAAAATCCTTTAGAGTTTTTTTTTTTTTTTTTTTTTTACTTAGTTTTACTAATTACTAAAATTCTTTATCATTCCAATTGTTCTATAAATGTTTTACATTTAAATTTATAAAATATTTATCAAGTTCTTACCATGAATAATCCTTTTAAATCATAAGCAACCATCAAGTTTCTTCAACTTTCACTGTAAACCAAAAAGAAATGTTGATTTGACATCGATTGTGATAATAATTGACAAGTGACATGAACATTTTCATCATAATATTTCAGATCAGTGGGAATGGGAATTTCACGCAACTATGTAGATGTAGAGAATAGAATAGAATAGAATAGAACTTTATTGTTACTGTTACAGGAAGAATGAAAATTACTTTAACAGCTCTGTTCTGTTTAGCAGCAGATTATTAAAGTGCAAAAAGAAAGACTCTGTATAAAAACTACCACATGAAATTATACTGAAAATATATAAAAGGCCAAATCTATACTATACGATAGATAGCTAGATAGATAGATAGATAGATAGATAGAAAGAATACACCTGTTCTGTAACTACTTTGACTCACTATATTTTAAGCCCAACATATGCATATATTTTCAATGCACTGAATTAACACTTTACCACAGTCCTTTTTCCATCCATCCATTTTCTGAACTGCTTAGTCCTCATAAGGGTTGTGACAGTGCTGAAACCTTTCCAACACCCTGGATGTGAACATGTCCTTTAGTTTGTGCAAATAGTGTCCATATCCATGTCCAATAATGTATTTCTTTACCCACAGCCTAGTCTGCTACCTACAACAGACAAAACCATCTTTGACATTTTGGAGCATGACCGACTAGAAGCGCTTGAGGACAGACAGGACCTGGTCAACCGCCTCTATAACCTCCAGGAGGAAGTCCGACAGGCAGAGGAACTGAGAGACAAGGTAACAAAAACACACAAGTCAGACATTGGGTGAATATACTGTGAATTTGGTTCAAATGAATGAATTCCTTTTACAGTGAACTTGAAGCAAAGCAAAGAAACACATTGAAACATGCACACACACACACACACACACACACACACACACACACACACACACACACACACACACACACACACACACACATACACACACACGAAATACACAACTCTTATACCCATGAGAACACTTGTGAAACACACCCTTTCATCTCTACTTTAGCTGGTCTTTTATCAGTTTCTCTTCCCTTTCTGCTTTTCTTTGTCCACTAAACTGACTCCACCAATGATGCCCGTGCTTATGTGGTTCTTTTTGTGTATGTGTGTGTTTGTATTTAGTACCTGGAGGAGAAGGAGGAGCTGGAGTTGAAGTGCTCCACACTGCAGAAAGACTGTGAAATGTACCGTAACCGTATGGACACCATCACCATCCAGTTGGAGGAGGTGGAGAAGGAGCGGGACCAGGTAGCTCCTCACTAACACTATGAGGGTTTGCATTTTCTGTCTGGGTTCTGTGTGACATCTTTACTTCTACTTCTTATTCATCTCATTCCAGGCTTTTCGGTCCAGAGACGAGGCCCAGCATCAGTCCTCACAAAGTCTCATTGACAAAGACAAGTATCGCAAGCAGATCCGAGAGCTGGAGGAAAAGAGCGATGAACTTCATATTGAAATTGTTCGCAAAGACGCCAAGTTGGTCACACTGGAGTCTCGCCTAAGACGGATATCCAAGGACATTGGTCTGGACCAGGTAAGAACATATGATCAGGGACGTTACTGAGTACAAATACTTTCATACTGTAACAAAGTAGGATTTTCATTACTGGATTTTTAACATTTTTCTGACAATGTTTTTGCTTTTTTTAGACAAACATCTGTACTTTCTACTGTACATTTTCAGAACAGGCTTATTATTTTACTTTTAATGGAATATCTAATCATCATTGCAAACCATCACAACAACAAGAATGATTTCAACATTAATGGATGAAAAAATAACACATAAACAAGACAAATCCCAGATGAAAATGCTGTTAAAGACATGACAAAATGTAACAAGATGAAAAACAGTTTTTACCCCTTGGCCAACTTCTGGCCGAAGGGGTATTGTAATCGTTTTGTCATCTGTCTGTTCGTCTGTCCATTCAATGACAAAATCGCATTATCTGGAGAATGCATTGAAATATCTGTACCACATTTATACTGTGGATGCATCTTGGCATGGAGCAGAAACCTATTGAAAATCAGTGACCTTGACCTACTTTTTCAAGGTCAAATGGTCTTGTCCCTTGTGCAGTTATAATATCTGAGTACTTTCAAATATAAATATGTATGTAATAAGTTTTACAATCTAATCTAAATTATAGGGCAGTAACTTTCAACAGAATCTTACACTATATTTAGCCGAGGGGTATTAAAAGTGCCCATCAGTCTGTTGTTTACATTGAAAATGGGTACACGTTGGAATTAATTTCTTGTTTATAAGTTTTTAAATTTCATTTAAAGTTAGAATAGTTTAATATCTTTCATATTTTATTAATATGATGCAAAGTCATTCAAAGGCCTACTGTCTGTGTCTTCAAGTAAATTTCAGGGTATTTTACTGCACTTGTACATTTTTGTTGCAGTGAAGAAATTATAATACTGAAGAAAGATGAAAGTAAAGTTGATTGTTTTTTTTTTTTTTTTACAGAAGTACTTTTTTTTCTATTTTTATTTATGAGAAACATGCAAAGTGAGATCAAATGTAAAACATAGAAGGTTCTGTTTTTGGAGTCAAACAGTGGAATTAATTGATGATTAGTTGAGTCTGTTGCGTCTCAGAAAAGCCTTAAAATGTAAAATACATAAGGATTACGATGTAAAGTTATTCTAATATAAGAATTAAGGAGCATGGTTTAACACATATATCCTTAGATATTTTATTTCTTTGGTATTGTTGATATTCTGGGTAACTCAGTGGAGAGGAAGAGGATAAGCAAAGATAAACCTTACGCTCAGTAAAATGAATGAATGAATGAATGAATGAATGAATGGATGAATGAATGGTTTGAGTAAATGGTTTATTTTTGGTTTGTACATTAATCACTGCATACAATACAACAACCACAATAAACACAAAAAACAAAAAAAGGAATAGGCTAGAAGCAAAAGCTTCCTTTTCACCTGATACTTACGTTAAATTAAATGTGTACATCATCGAGCTTTCCCATTATAACAAAAAAATCTGCAATAAGAACATATTGACCATCTCAACTTAATATTCCTGAATGATCTTATACTTAAGACATTTTTAAAACTTTTTCAGAGAACTGAACAACTTAAATTCATCATCAAGTCCATTCCATAATTTCACACCCACAACCCAAATACATCTGGACTTCACATTTGTCCTCACTTTCGTACATTCAAAAATATAAAGACCTCTTAGATTATAGTTACTCTTTCTTAATTTAAAGAAATCTCGAATGGCGTTTGGAACAATAAAAATTTGTGTTGTGTTTCTTTTTACAGTTATAAATATCTATTTTATCACATTATTTTATTATTATTTCATATATACATGTACGGTTTCTCATGAAGTTGGAATAATTTTGTTTTCAGATATATTCCTCTTTTAATTCCTATTTATACACATCAGTAATCACCTCTGACCTGGTGCAATGATTACATACAGAGCCCCAGTTCCACTTCTATACCATCTACCAAAAATAAATCACATTATTTAATCATTTCATGAGAAGAGGTACAAATATCTTATTCCAACTTTATAGGCACAGTGTATATTATCTAATGAAAATTCTCATACAGTATAATGGAAAAGTGAGTTAGATATTGTTCTCCACATCTCTTTTGATTCCTGTATACTTACATTATTGACTGTGACAAATGCATGTGAAAATATCTTTCTTATTTTTGCATATTTATGTACTTGAAATACTATTCTTCATTAACTCATGTATGCCACCTTTGATGATCAACCTTCTCCTCAACCACTACTCACTACTTCTATTCAGATCTGTAATGTGAACTTTTCTCCTTGTTTCTGCAGAGTCTCCCGAGGGACTTGCCGCCGATGATCATCTCTCAGGGGGAGGGGTTTAAACCAGTCCAGGGCCAATCAGAATGGTCCAGTGACGAATCCCCAGAGGAGAAGTTCTTTTCTGAAGAGCCTCGCCTCAAACGCAGACCAAACCTCAAAGCAGGGGTCAGCAACACAGCAAAGCCTAACAAAGTCTTCACTTAGACATATTATGTGGAAGTCATGTTAACCCGTAAAGACCCAAAGCTATTTTTGTCACAACTTCTGAATGTTTTTTTTTTTGTCTTTCTCAAGTGATTTATCACCATTTATTATAAAATTATCCTCTGTATTTTGTATTTTTGAATGAAAATCAGGTATTTTCCTATATTTCATTTACTGATCATGTAGATGGTCATAAAAGCTGAAAGTAAATTTAAAGGATATTGTTTCAAATCAGAAAAAAATGAGGAAGAAGTGACTTGAAGAGTTGATTTTTAATTATCCATTTTCAATGGGTGGGATGCATTAGTCCTTTAAGTTGATGTGATTTAACCCATGAAGACACAATGCTACTTTTGTTGCAGTTCCCAAATGAATTTTTCCCTATTTTTAGCCTTTCTTAACCTCCTTAGACCCAGCTATGGGTTTTCTGTCCACATTTGTGGACAAGAGTTTCACAACTTTATACAAAAAAAAGAAAAGAAAACTGTCCACCACAAAGGACATTCCATAAAAAATTTAAAAACTGCATTTGAAAAAACTGTTGCATCATGATGTTTCCAATATAGGCACTTATTTAATAAAAAACTAAAAAAGCTTGTACTTTGCTGACATTTCCTGGGTCGTAGGAGGTTAAGTGATTTATCACCATTTATTCCTATATTATACTGTGTATTTTGGATTTTTAAGTGAAAGTCAGGTATTTTCTTACATTTAATTGACTGTTCATGGACATGTTCATAAAAGCTCAGATTAAGGTTGAGGGTTATTGTATCAAAAATAGAGAAAACTGAAGAAAAAGGGAGTTTTCCAACCAAATTTATCATTAAGTGAACATAAACCAAGTGTCTTCATTCACTATCATTTATCAAACTCCATGGGTTTTACTGGTAAATCAGTGTTGTAGAAGATGACAGTGTTTCCATGTTCACTATGGAGCCTCTGAATGCCCATATGACAAATGGGTCATATCTGATGACCATGAAAAGACAACAAACTGTATTTTACACCAATTATTTCCATGTATTGATAGGATTAGTGGATCAACAGGTATTAAACATTTTAGATCAGTAGATTCTTTGGTGGATGGTGCATGTTTGGGTCTTTATGGGTTAAAATAAAACTGAAATGAACATACCTTTTACCCTTTGTCTTTTAGAACAGAGTAAAGTCTCCAGTCTTTGCACCGAAAGATCTTCATGCTAACTCAGAGGCGACTCAGTCTGCAGGTAAAACACACCCAGTCTTACATTCTCTTCATGTCTCCCACCATAACCTGCACACTTATTCACATCTGTCTCTAACCTTCATCTTTATCAGTCAATGGAGACTTTCTGGAGATTCACCCTAACCACATCAGTAGCTCCCTTCCCTCTTCGCCCGTTTTCCCAGTGTCGCCCACGTATCCGAACACCTCTGCTCATCCATGCTCCGCCTCCTCCCCATCTCCCTCCCCTCTCTCGTTTGTGATGCCTGAGGCGTGCACCAGGCCAAATATGGTGAGAGGGACTATAGGATACCAAATACATTTACATGTCATTAGCCTCATAGCATAATTGCCCAAGTCATACACTATATGGACAAAAGTATTGGGACACGTTGAATTCAGGTGTTTCTTTTCTAACAGGGATCTATCTAGGATACAAAACAATGATGACAAATGTCATAATATAGTTTTATATTGTGATAAATATCATTGTATTGCATTGGTTAGATTCATTTAAATTGTTATATTTGCTTCCAAAATACTTCAGAGATGGTTTTTACTGAATTTCTGTCAACATTGATTTTGTTTTGTTTTGTTTTTTTTGTCCATGACTATGATTATAAATGTTCTACTTTAAATTTCTAAAAAAATGTTTGTGCTCTGCCTATAAATAATAATTTTCTACCACAACTTACCTTCTACTTTCTTCACATCTCACTTAGGAAGAAAAACCTTCATTAAACTTAAAAAGGAAATAATGAGGTTTATAAACTATATGGACAAAAATTGTGGGGCATATCATGGCTACAGTAAAATGTCCTGTTTTTGCAGATTTGACATATAAACATCAGCATTAATAATCAATGTAATATTTATCACAATATAAAACTATATTATGACATTTGTCATTATTGTTTTGAATCCCAGACCCCTGTTAGAAAAGAAACATCTGAATTCAACATGTCCCAATACTTTTGTCTATATAGTGTATGACTTGGGTAATTATGCTATGAGGCTAACAATGTTATATAACTGGAACTACCTCCAGGTCTAATACAGCATTATAATACATTTTGTTTTCTTGTTGTCCAGTTGCGGTACCGTAATGACAGCATCTTGTCCACACTCCCTGAACCACCAGAAAAAGCCTCACTTTATCGCAGGGAGAGAGAAAAGGAACACGACTTCTACCCCCGCAGGTAGTTACACCTTTGTACTCTGTCATTCAACAAGAATTGACCTTCTTAAAACCCCTTTAGCCCTATCGGCCCACCCGCGGGCCTAAAAAAATTATATTAATATTCATCTACTATAAAAATATAATAAATCAGGACAATGTATGTTTTTTTCAACTTTTGCTCAAAGTTTAGACCCTAATGTTAATAAAAGTACATCAAAAGTGTATTTTAGTGCAAACTTTAATGTTCAAACATGATTTTTAATCTTTGTGGGGTGAAATATACACTATTAAAAATCTCCAACACGAGCAATTAATTTATGCATATCATCGTCAATCCAGCCGAAAAAAAACAGGCGAGGATAAAAAATTCTAATTTCTCTTTTAGTTTGTTACAGTTTACTCAGGCATAGTAATAGGTACAATATTTTAGACAATAGGAATAGATTCTGTGAGGTCTCTAAATGTCCATAGACACCAAGAACATCCATGTGAACCTTATTATTGTGAAGTAATTCTTCATTTACTTTGGGTATGTCTTTTTAGGCGTTTTTCCCCTGAAAATATGGTCAGGGTTAAACAGGTTAATGAATTTATGTTGGTTTGGCCATTCAGTTTGGGTTCAGAGATTCATCTTGTGTCCAAAACGTAAAACTATTACTATTATCTCCAACTTATCTGATCAGAACTGTCACATACTGATACATTTTCAGGCTCTTAACCCTTTAAATGCCAGTGGGTGAAATACAATTAAATAAACATACATACTTACTACTACTGTTTTGATTCTGTTGCTAATTGTCTCTATGAGCAACAGAAGGCTCAAAATGCTTTTCAGGAGGTTCTATCTTATTATACTCGTCCAACTATATATCTACTCTAAAATAATTAGAAACTCACTACAGAATTTTACATCGTCCCATATCTCGGTCCTCTTAGAAAATGGCAGAGTAGTTACGTTTATAGGCAGCAGCTATTGCTCTGGGAAAAAAAACACATGCAGCACAAAAATGTCTGTCAACATGATCAGTTTCTTGCTGATTCAGAGGATGACCCCAAAGCTGAGAGCATATTTTCACTTTATTTCTGAATCTGCCAGATTTCAACATAGTAGCTTCTGTTATTTGCACTCCCTGTTCGTTCATATCAGACCTGGTCATACTCTAGTAACGTCATAACAATTTATGACAAATTAACATAATCCTTTATAAAGACCAAGGAATTGATTTACATATATGTTTTATGTAGTGTATTCACAGCATAATATAGTGGAATTATTCAGTGTGATGGATGTAATGTAAGGGGACAAGAGTATTGTCAAATGGCTCAGTCTCATCAAAATTAGCAAAAGCAAAACAGTTACAACTCAGTGATGTGGATTAAAAGCCTGTAATGAACCATTTTATGCTTGATTGAAAATTGCAGTTTTGATTAGTTTGATTTGATGCATTTTGTCTGCAAGGAGATCTTTTTCTTTTTTTTTTTTTTTTTTACTCCATATGTACTAAAACAAGCAAAATGGTTTATAAAAAAAATCCACAGAGCTAAAACTATGTATGTAATTGAATAAATACATTTTATTCTTTTATGATCTGATTGTTTTTGTCTCTTTCAGCCATTCTGACTTTGATAGTGACAACCAGGAAACAGAATTTGGTAAATTATACTGAACATCTTTCTTACCCTGATCACAATGACACTGCTGTTCTATATTATTGTGTTGCCATTCTTTGAATCTATTTGCTTTCCCATTTTTCCCCTGTCTGTCTGTTGTTTTTTTTAGAGGATGAAGTGCAGCGTGGTCCTCCTTCTGTCCACTCGTCGTCCTCCTCACATCAGTCTGAGGGGATGGACACTTACGACCTGGAGCAGGTCAACAGTATCTTTAGGAAACTCTCCCTAGAAAGGTACAGACATTCACCAACCTGCCATAACTATGACCACTGACCGCTGAAGGGTTGATGTTAAGTATCTAATTTCAGTAGGTGGGATGTTTTAGTCCTTTAAGTTGATGTGGTTTAACCCATAAAGATCCAGTGCTACTTTTGTTGCAGTTTCCAAATGATTTTTTCTCTATTTTTAACCTTTCTTAAGTGATTTAACACCATTTATTTCTATATTATACTCAGTATTTTGCATTTTTGTGTTAAGTTCATTTATTTTCCCATATTTAATTGACTGATCATGTAGATGTTCTTAAAAGCTCAGATTAAAGTTAAGGGTTATTGTACAACTTGTATCAGGTCTTCACTTAGCAGATATATTATGTGGCAGTCATGTCAAGCCTTAAAGACCCACATGATTTGTTTTTGTCTTTCCGAAGTAATTTATCACCATTTACTATAAAATTATCTTCTGTATTTTGCATTTTTCCAATGAAAATCAGGCATTTTCCTTTATTTAATTTACTGATCATGTGGATGTTCATAAAACTGAAGAAAAAGTGACTTTTTCAAGTAATGTGATAATCATCATTATCACCACATCACCTGTCAGTGGTTCTAATGTTATGGCTGCACCCTGCAAGTCAAACATCTTCTAAACACTTCCCTCTGTTCACGGTGACACTCTTGTCATTTTGTGTTTTCACACAGGCCATTTCGTCCGTCTCTGTCCTCCTTCTCCAGAATCAGCTCGTCCCTGAAGCCGGTGCAGGAGTTGTCGTTGCTAGGTGACAACCTGCTGAAGGACATCACTCTAGTTGGTGGTAATGACAGCGGGATCTTCATCTCATCAGTCCAGCCGGGTTCCTTCGCAGACAGGGCCGGGCTACGGGAGGGCCACCACCTCCTGCTGGTGTGTAGTTTTTATGTCATTTTCATGTTTTTGCAAAATCTGTTCATTCCTAGTTTTGATTTCGGTCCTACTTTTTGTTACTCATAATAATCTTATTATTAATTTCTATTTCAACAACACATCATCAGTAGGGTAAAACTAACATGTCTCACGAAGGTCTAACCCCAGCTCACGTTCCATGGTTTTTATACTACTGTTATATTTTACATTTTCTTACCTTGTCATGCATTATATAATTTATTCCATCCTATAAATAAATAAATAAATAAATAAATAAATAAATAAATATATATGTATATATATATATATATATATATATATATATATATATATATATATATATATATATATATAAATTTAATATATGTGTGTATTTTACTGTGTTGTATATAGTCGCATAGTGCACTGTTTATGGTACAGACCACCTGTAATTTTCATTTCTATTCTATTCTATTCTATTCTATTCTATTCTATTCTATACATTGCTTGTTGTGTAATATGTGAATCCTCTAAATCCAACAAATCTTCAAAACCACTTTTGACAGACATTTTATTTTTAGATGTATTTAGCTGTTTTTATGTTATTATTTATGCTACCAATTATTGAAGAACTCATTTACAAAAGTAGCAAAATTAGAAGGAACAATATAAGCACTTTAATTAACATTAGTCTCGTGCTACGTTTCTCTGATCAGCTGGAGGGCTCCATACGTGGGGAGAACCAGAGTGTTTCATTGGACACCAGTACTCAAGAAGAGGCTCACTGGACACTACAGCACTGCTCTGGTCCTGTAAAGCTGCACTATCGAGCCAGCTTTGACTGTAAGTGTGGTTTCATCCAGTTTTAATGTTGAGAATATTCTGTGAGTGTGTATAAATACCAAACAAGCAACTACTTCACTCTAAAAGAAGTTGCACTCCAATAACACTAAATTTGGTAAAAAAAAAAAAAAAAAAAAAAAAAAAAAATGAGGAAAAGCTGAAAATGTGCACATGACATTAAACTGTAACAAAAATTCTTCTCATGTGAGTTTTCTTGTTTTGTAAAATATTCAAGTTAATACTCAAATAACGTTATGAATACTGAATTTTGATATGTAATGGTATCAAATTACTGCTAGTATTAGTGCTATTTAATTATGCAATTGCTAGTGTTGACATTTTCGTTGTTTTTTTTATTGGTATGTGGCTTTCAAATACCTATAAAGAAATAGATTTCTGTGTAGTTTTTGCATCATCATACTTTGGTTTAATTTTCTTTGGTTTGCATTTAGTTTCAGTGTTTGAATTTTCAGGTATTATCAGAAAAAACTTGATTTATGGAAGCTGAAAAAAGGTGAAAGAATGCAAAACGTCAAATATATTCATAAAACCATGGAACATCCCTTACTTTGCAATACATTTTATTAAAAATATTTGTAACTATTTATTGAAGCCAATTTACTGAAGGGGGCATATCGTTAGCCTCATAGCATAATTGCCGTAGTCATATTTTTGGCCAAATTGTGATATCTGTGTAGCTTTGCTGTCCTTACACTGCTGCTTCATTGGTTATGACTTGAAAAAACTAGAAAAGCACTCAGAGAGTGCAGACCTCCGCCAAGGCAGATAAGTGCCCCCCCCCCCAATCACCACCAAAATTTAATCATTTGTTGCTTGTGCCAGTATCAACATTTCCTGAAATTTTCTTCCAAATCCATCCATAACTTTTTGAATGAAATGAATGAAATGAAATGAAAATAAGTTATTTTTACCTTCAATTCTACAGTTTTTATTGCATTGTTCATTGTAGTTTTAGTGCTGTAGCATGTCATTACATTTCTATTTAGCTACATGAAGTTCTTCTTTATCTTTTACTTACATAGTTTATCTGAATGTCTGCACAAACACCTTTTGTACTGTCTGTCCTGGAAGAGGAATCCCTTATCTGTGGCTCTTCCTGAGGGTTACTACTTTATTCCTGTTTCCCTGTTTTCCCATTTTTTTGGTTGAGTTTTTTCTTGAAATTTGATTCAAGCTGCTGGTCCAATGACAGAGGTGTTGTATATTGTACAGACTGTAAAGCCCTTCCATACTGACTCTTCAATCTGTGATACTGGGCTGAGCAAACAACAGAACTGACGTTTCCAACTCCCCAGTTTTGTAGATAATAAGTGTGGTATGAACACTGCTCTGCTGGTGTGAACATATTTTGTGGATCCATGTGGGTAAAGTATTTTCTGTGTGTGCACTCAAGCTTACCGTCGCCTTCAGAGGGACCTTGCAGACGGTACGCTGTCTTCAGGGGACTCCTTCTACATACGGGTCAACCTGAACATTTCCGGCCAATCAGACAGCTGCTCGCTGAGTGTGCACTGTGACGAGGTGGTCCACGTCCTGGATACCAGGTACCAGGGCCGATGTGAGTGGCTGTGTGCCCGCGTCGACTCCTTCAGCGGCTCTGACTTGACTGAACGTGGCACCGTACCCAGCAACTCACGGTAAATTCACAGAGGATGATGGTATGATATTGATCCTGCACTGTTAATGCACATGTTCCAAACCATGATGGGTTTTAAGACAATGAAGTGCAGGGAGTAACGTCTGCCATGTTTTTTTGTTTAACCCATAAAGACCCAGTGCTACTTTTGGGGCAATATTTCTCTAGATTTAACCTTTCGTAAGTGATTTCTCACCATTTATTGTAATATTATCCTCTGTATTTTGTGTTTTTTTCAGTGAAAATGAGGTACTTTCCTAAATTTAATTTACTGATCAACTCTGGTTTCCTCCCACCATCCAAAGACATGCACTAATAGGTTAATTGGTTAATCTAAATTGCCCATAGGTGTGAATGTGAGAGTGATTGGTTGTTTGTCTCTATATGTCAGCCATGCAATGAACTGGTGACTCGTCCAGGGTGTACTCTGCCTTCACCCATAAGTAGCTGGGATAGGCTCCAGCGACCCCCGTGACCCTAGTGAGGATAAAGCGGGTTCAAATAATGAATAATTTACTGATCATATAGATGTTCATGAAAGCTCAGATTAAGGTTAGGGTCATTGTATCAGAAACAGAGAAAACTGAAGAAAAAGTAACTTTTTCAGCCAATATATCAATAACTGAACGTAAAAACAAGTATGTCCATCTACTGTCACTGATCAAACTCCATGAGTTTTACTGGTGAATCCATGTTGTAGAGGATGACGGAGCCTCTGAACGTCCAAATGGGTCATATCTGATGACCATGAAAAGATGACAAACTGCATTTACACCAATTATTTACTCGTATTGATAGGATTAGTGGATCAACAGGTATTAAACAGTTTAGATCAGTAGATGGTTTTGTTCGCCAGTGGCTATTTAGGTCTTTATGGGTTAAGTATTGTTTGAACTTGATGCAAAGTGATATTACATTTCAGCAAAAACATTTATCAATGCAATGAATCTACATCCTGTTTTATTGCTTCAAGGCAGCAGTAATGTTAGACAACACACATACACACATTTCACACTTGAGCCTCTCATCTGTCTACAGCTGCAAACAGAGGAAACAGCTAAAGCGTTTACATCCCCTTAAGTGATAGTATAACTTGTTTTTACTTGTGCCATTCTGCTTCAATGGTGAGTTCAAGTGTTTGTGTAAATGTGTGTAAAAACAGGGCCAAGCAGCTGCTCTTGGTAAAAATACAGAAGTTAGTGTGCCGAGGAGGGAAAGAAGAGAGTGAAACCAACCGCAACATAAGGGTAAGATACTTCCTGAGCTATTTTCTCACCTTTAAGATGAATAAGATCTTAGGTTTCACGGCTTCTTCATGTGCTTTTATCCTAACTTGTTGTGCTTACATAAATATAGAACAATTTGCAGCCTGAAGAAGTCAGTCCCTCTCCTGATCCTAAAGCCAGCCCTCGCTTGTCAAGAGCCAGCATCTTCCTCACTCAGATACTGCAGGTAATGATGAAAACTGAACCCTGTGTATGAAAAGACTCTGTTCAGAGTTAGCTGAGAAAGGTTTGAAACCTGATTAAGTAATAAACGCTGTGTCATATCACCATTAATATGCCAAACAAAGTGTTAGAAATGAATTTTGTTTCATGGTGTAGATGAGTGATGGATAGAGATTGACAGAATACAGGAAGGAGACACACAGGACTTAATGAAATTTAAATTATTAATTATCATTTAAAGCCCTAAACAGTCGCCTGCAACTAAAGTCTTCCACTGATCTAAACTGTTGAATAATTTCTGAACCATTAATCCTATTGATGCATTTAGAGCTGTGTTTTGCAACCTTAGGGTCGGGACCCCACATGAGGTCGCTTGGAATTCAAATGGGGTCACCTGAAATTTCTAGTAATTGATAAAAAAAAAAAAAAAATTACTAATAAAAAATATATGGTGATTTAAGAGAGACAACCACAATGCATAAAAGACATGACAAACTGTGAAGCTGAAACTGAAGCACTGTGGTACTGTTTATCTTTAAATGTTCATTGTGGTTGGTTTCAGATGCTGCAGCTCTTTCATAATTCATAGTTTGAGTTCTTGTTTGTTCAGTATTAATTGTCAGCCTTGTAAATCCAAGCTGAACTGACTGTACATATCCTGACCAAGGAAAATAAAATTCTCACTTTGTGCAGTAATCTACACCTGGCTTTTCTGCCTCCGTCCATAATAATATACATTATATAGACTAAATGTCGTCTAAAATTAACGTTTATTTGCATCTTAGTAGCAAACTATTACATGATCAAAAACAAATTCAATTTAGCAAAAAAAAAAAAAGTCTCCATTTGGAATGTCTGGGGTCACCAGAAATTTGTGATGTTAAAATGGGGTCACGAGCCAAAAAAGGTTGGGAACCACTGGTTTAGATAATTCAGGTAAAATGCAGTTTCTCAGATTTTCAGCGAAATCAGATATGACCCAGTTGTACATTCAGAGGTTTCGTAGTGAATGTGGAAACACCGTCATCTTCTGCAACATTGATTCACCAGCAAATGACAGTGCTTTTTGTAGACGTTTTTAGAGTGAATTTGTGATACATTTTACAGAAAAGTCACTCATTCTTCAGCTTTCTCTGTTTGGATATAAAACCTAACTTTACTCTGAGCTTTTATGAACATCTACATGGTCAGTAAATTAAACATATAATTAAATACTAAGAGAATACCATTCCAAATACAAAGGATGATATGATAATAAATAGTAAGAAATCACTTAGGAAATGTCAAATGTAGACAAATATTCATATGGAAGTCACCACAAATATAGTTCTTAGTTTGAGTTTATTTATTTAAACCATTGAGTGTCAGTGGGATTAGAATCAATTTTACAAGAAACAGATATCACAACAGATGAGGAAATCAAAAACAGCCGTAAGAATCTTTTAAACCAGTAAATAATGAAAAATCTCAAATGGGATTGACAGGAGAGGTGTGAGGATGCTTCAGCAGTAGTGGGACAAATAAATAACAGCACAGGGATGTTTTTTCTGGAAAGTAAGGAATTCCAACAAACTATACAGAGAACAAAGATGTGCACGAAGGCTGTCATTTGTGATAAAACATAACCAAAGAGAGAGAGAAAAGACATAAATCAGCGACTGTTAAACAGACTGTTAGGTGTGTTCCCTGTTTTCTGACCTGAACTAGAAAAACTCTCTAATACAGATACAGATTGAACTTTATTGATCCCTGAGGGGAAATTCACTGAGGGAAGTTCAAGAAGAAATGCTGTCAAGACAAAGTTTGTTTATGTTGTGAAAAAATAATGTGAAAACAGCTTATTTCACATTGACTTTTAACACGAAATGATAAAAAGGTGAAGAATAGGGTTCTCATGTCAAATATGTTTTACCTTAACCATTAAAATCTTGACTTTTCAATTGTATTTGCATTAATAATTATTTCAGTCCCAAAAATGCTGTTTATTTGATTTGACATAAATATCAGCATTAATGGCTTACCTTTAGGGCACATATGTCAAACATACGGCCTGTGGGCCAAAAGTGGCCCACCAAAGGGTCGAATTTGGCTCGATGGATGAATTTGTGAAATGCAAAAATTACTCTCACAATATTAACAATCAAAGGTGTCAAAACCATTTTAGTTCAGGTTCTACATTCAGACCAATTTGATCTAAAGTGGATCAGTCAGACCAATAAAATACTACCATAATAACTGATAAATGATGACAACTGCAAATTTTTTCTCTTTGTTTTAGTGTAAAGACAGTAAAATTACATAAACATGTTTACATTTACAAACTATCCTTTTACCAAGAATGTGAATAACCTGAACAAATATAAACACCATGAAACGTCTTAAGAGAATTAAGTGTAATGTTACCAATATTTTACCTGTTATTAAATGTTTTGTGTATTTTTAGATCCACTGTAATCTGTAAGTTGTAATGCACATGTGTAAATCATAAACTGAGGCAGAATATTGTTAAAATTGCACCTGTTTTTCTTTAGAAATTTCATGTTGTTCATGTTGTTCACATCTTTAAGTAAACTTTGCAGATGTAAACACTTTCATAATGTAATTTTACTTTTCACTGTCATTATTTTACTGCTCTGACCCACCTGAGATCATATTGGGCTGAATGTGGCCCCTGAACTAAAATGTGTTTGACAGTCCTTCTGTAGGGTATGGTAAGAGCCGTATAGCATATAAATAAGTATAAAATGTTAATAGAAATCATGTTTGTTCGCCATTTATTCATGATGTTTAATATTTAGTTTGCAAGAGAGATAAGAGTGTGTGCAGTGGAGAAGTCAAATTTGTCATTTCTTTTTTAGTTTTTTTGCAAAAAAACTCAAAGGGAGTGTGATTTCTTTTGGAAATGTGAAGCTTAAATTAATGGACTTAGAGAACTGTAGTACATTGACCAAAGCCTATTAGAGCTCTGCTTTTCTGTGGATGTGATATTGGAGTAAGGGTGTAAAATATTTCCACTGGGATTAGAGTCAGAGTTTTGCAGCTACAACTGGGTTGTTGCAGAATTTTATGCAAATTTGTTCTAAAATTTATAAAGAGATTCGGAGCTACACATCTGAAGTTTATAGGTTATTCATCCCCACCTTTGTCAGACTGTACAACACAACAGTGTATCCCTATCCTGTTTGTGTCGCATGTGTACTGTTTCCACTCTGTTGTAAATATGTATATAGTAAAGTTTTATAAGTTATTACTATTGTGATCATTATTATTGTATATTGTCCTTTGCACTATCTTTATGCATGCACATTTTTTTCTTGCACTTTATTCTGTTGCTGCCTTTACCATTGAATTTCCCCGTTGTGGGATCAATAACGTCTTTAATCTAGTCTAATAATACTGTTCTATGTTTTTTTGGTAGTTTGTCAGCAGGGTGGATATCAAGTATAAGCGAATGAACAGCAATGAGCGTGTGAGGATCGTCAACTCAGGCGGCGCGACACTACCCAGACAAAGCTTCGAGATACTCCGACCTGAAGGTGAGAGGAACAAAACTCCCTGCTGCAACCACAAAACAACAACAACAAAAAAAAGTCATGTGTCTTGATAAGGTGTGACAGAGGTCGAACATCAGGGGTGTCAAACGTACGGCCTGTGGTGCAAAACTGGCCTGCCAAAAGATGAAGTTACAGAGTTGAAAAATTACACTGAAGATATTAACAGTGAACAGTGATGAACTTGTTTTAGTTCAGGGGCCACATGCAGCCCAATGTGATATCAAGTATAACACTGTAAGCCCGGATGTCAAATATACTTCAAAAAATTTAATAGAATGCACTAGAAAATATAAGTTTGACGATATCACTAGAAAATATTAAGTATAGTCATCTCGTTTGTAGATGTAGTCAAATATGTAAATAAATTTAAGTTAAATGGATTTAAATGAATAAGTTTTAGTTATGACCACACCTCTTTTTCTTCTGACCATGTAAATTGTCACCTGCCCCTGTATGTCTGGACATGCCAGTCTTAGTGCTTTCAGTCAAAGAGTAGCTGCTATCGGAGTTTGGGTGCTTATCATACAAGATACACATCAAAAAGTTCTAAGCGGCTGTTGGCTATTGTCGATTGTTTGTTTTAACCATGGGGAGTGTTTTGTTTTATTGTCCACCAGTTCCATTGACCTGTTCCATGGATATTTTCTCTTAGCTAGGTGTCCTTTAGCTGACTTGCTACTTTTCTCAGTAAAAAAACTGAGGGAAGTGGTTCATGAACTTTTCAAGTACATTTAACTTAATATCTTAGTTAAATGTAAGTTAAATGTACTTAAAAAGTTCATTAAACATTACTTAATTTTTTTAAAGCAACCACTTTTCTCAATTTTTTTTGAGTAAACTCAGCTTATCTGGGCTTACAGTGTAAAATAATAGCATAACCTAGACATAATGACAACTCCAAATTTTCTTCTTTATTTAAAAAAAGGAAAATTACCTTTACGAAAATATTTCCATTTACAAACTGTCCTTTCACAGTAAAATGTGAATAACCTGAACAAATATAAACAACCTGAAATGTCTTTAGAAAAATAAATGCAGTTTCAACAATACACTGGAAAAAATCAAAATCTTACCAAGTGTATTTTTCTCATTTCTAGTTAAAATATCTCATCACACTTAAAATAAGACATAATCACTTAAAGAGTAACTTTTCAGTGAGATTTTCAAGCTCTATTGTCTAAAAATAAGTTCTTTACATCTCACTGAAAAGTTACTCTTTAAGTGATTATGTCTTAAGTGTGATGAGATATTTTGACTAGAAATGAGAAAAATACACTTGGTAAGATTTTGATTTTTTCCAGTGTATAAAGGCTGTTACTACATGTTTTGTGCTTTGTAGATCCACATGTGATGTGTAAGTTGTGTTGATAATAAGCTGAGACTTAATATTGTTGAAATTTTGCTTATCTTTCATAAGAAATTTCAGGTTGTACATGGTTGTTCAGGTTAGTCACATTTTCATAATGCAATTTTACTTTTTTCACACTAAAATGAAGAGAAAAGAGACATTTTGAATCATTATTTATAGGTTATTTTTTTAACACTTGAGATCAAATTGTGCTGTATGTGGCCCCTGAAATAAGAGTGTGACACATGTAAGGGGAATGAAAAAAAAAGGATGATGTATTTATTATGTTCGTCATGGAGCACCATCCTTGTTTCTTTTCCCTCTGGTGGGCGTTGAATTGTGTGTAACCTTCTGTGAACAGACGCAGCCGACCCAGACAGTGACCTGAGTAGGAGTTTGAACCTGATTCCCTACAGTACCGTCACCCCTCAGCGGACCCAGAGGAGGAGACCTGTCCTATTCACTCCCACCCCTTTGGCAAAAACCATTATCCAGAAAATACTTAACATGGGGGGAGCCATGGAATTTAACATCTGCAAACCAGGTCAGTATGTGACAGAAGGGAGGTTTTCAGTCTTTTCAGGATCTTTTCGCTGCTGGAACTTAGAGGAGATAGTGGATAACAAGTGAAGAAGAAGGAGAGAAGGGAGCTACTATTAAGATTCAGGTCAGGTATTGTACTGCGCTGTGGTGTAAATGTTAAAAGAGTGTAACTAGAGAGACAACGGGGGCAGAGACGCAGATGACCTAGATGATAATAAGAATGATGGCAATGCTGATGGTGGTGGTGTTCAGGTTTTAGGGATGATAAGTAACTGTAATGACCACAACCATGTTTCCCAGAAGGGGTCATGCCTTGTACAGTCATTTGCAAAGACACACTGGATATCCCCAAGGCAGAAACAAGCCCAGTTTCTGTTCCTCTTGTGGCAAAAATCTTTTTATAGGTAATAGCTTCATTACTATGTGACACTGTAAACATATATTTTCATTTCCATGCTTTTTTTTTTTTTCTCCATTTCGCTGCGTAGACACCTTGTCCAAAGAGGAGTTTCATCTGAAGCAGAATGTGGAGCCGTTCATTCACTACAAAGAGAAACATGCGACATTTGAATGCATCACCAGAGAAAACATAGAGGCTGTAGCTGCAAAGGTAGGAAAACTGAACCTGATGAAAGCAGATAAAACTTAAATTAAACCTTTTTTTTTTAATCTTTGATAGGGTTAGGGTTTATCTTTGGTTTCCAGTGGTCAGTTGTAGAATATGACTGAATACATTGCTGCATGTTCTGTAATTAAGGATAAATATGAGGTAGCTGTATTTTAGTCATTTCCACTTTATACAACTTTGTATTCTACTCCACTACATCTCAAAGGCAAGGCAAGGCAGGTTTGTTTAATAATAATAATAATAATAATAATAATAATAATAATAATAATAATAATAATAATAATAATAATAATAATAGCTTTATTTATATAGCACCTTTTAAAAACAAAGTTTACAAAGTACTTTTGACAGACAAAGCAGAGGGCACAACAGCAGGATACAAGATGCAAGAAAAAACACTAAAACAGAAGCAACACAATAAGAGAGATGTGTACAACAAATGCAAAAATATGACACTTCGAATAAATTAAGTGAATAAAGAGGGCAGGGATAACTTAGCATGATACTGTCAAATGAATGTAAAAATGAAGGAGTGAGATAAGACAACATCATGTATGAGAATATAAATTAATAATCAAACAGGATAAAATTCAAATTTTTAAATAAAATTTAAATTAAAAATTAAAAGGGACAAACATCACATAAAAGCAAGTCTATAAAAATGCGTTTTAAGAAGTGATTTAAAAGATGTCTCTGATTCAGCAAGCCTTATTTCCTTGGGCAGGCCGTTCCAAAGTCAAGGGGCCCTGATGGAAAAGGCCCGGTCACCTTCAGATTTAAGCCTCGACTTTGGAACAGCCAGGAGCCCTCTGCCCGAGGATCTAAGGCTGTGTACAGGCTGGTAGTAAACTAGCATCTCATCTATATAGCTAGGGGCCAGGCCCATTCAGGCTTTAAAAGTGATCAGTAAAATCTTAAAATCAATTCTAAAACACACAGGGAGCCAGTGGAGGGATGCTAGGGTAGGGGTGATGTGATGTTGCCTGTTAAAACCAGTGTCTAGCACATTTCATGTACAAAACAATTCAAAGTGCTTTACGTAAAACATTAAAAGCATTACAACAGGGAAGCAATAAAAAGTATAGGTATGAGGAAAAAAAAAACGGATAAGTAGATAAAACAAAGGCAAATATTGTACTTTTTACTTCACTACATTTGCTTTAGTTACTTTATGGATAATTTTCTTCTCTTCCTTTTCCTATTCATTGAAAAATATTGTCTCTCCAAATGTAATCCTTTTGGATGTTTGTGATAAACTAAAGGATGAAGTGCACTTTGAGAAAATAGCCATACGTTAAACTAAAACCCTTTAAAACCCTTCTGCATTAGCTTGGGAATGCATTGTGACAAAGATGAAAACAGGCTAGTTTTTCTCTTAGCTTTAGAGATACAGTGCCTAAAAAGTATTCAGCCACTTTTAATATTTTCTCCTATTATTGTTTAAATAAATGGAATAATGGTCAAATTTATACAATGTAATATTAACCCATAAAGACCCAGTGCTGCTTTTGTGGCAGTTCCAAATTTTTAACCTTTCTAAAGTCATTTATTGCCATTTATTTCAATATTAACCTCTGTACGTTGTGGTTTTTTTTTCAGTTAAAATAATGTATTTTCCGATATTTAATTCACTGATCATGTAGATGTTCTTTAAAGCTCAGAGTAAATTCAATAGTTATTATATCAAAACAATGAAAACTGAAGAAAAAGTGACATTTTCAGCAAAACATATCATTAACTGAACATTAACCAAGTGTCTCTGTCCAATGTCATTTATTAAACTACATGCCTTTTACTGGTGAACCAATGTTGTTGAAGATGACAATGTTTCCACGTTCACTACGGAGCCTCTGGACGTCCAAATGGGTCATATCTGCTGACCACGAAAACATGATAAACTGCATTTTACACCAATTATTTACAGGATTAGTGGATCAACAGGTATTAAACATTTTAGGTCAGTAGATACTTTTGGTCCATGGGGGTTGTTTGCGTCTTTAGGGGTTAATTAATGAAAAATCCCTTATGTAAAATAAGCGGTTGCATAAATATTCACCGCTGTCATGTCAGTATTGAGCAGATGCACCTTTGGCTACTATCACAGTGCTCACTCTAGGGGAAAGGTCTCAGGTCTCAGTCAAGTTTGCACATCTGAACACTGCAACTTTACTCCATTATTCTCTCCAAAACTGCTCAAGCTCTTTCACTATGCACAGGGATTGTTAATGAACAGCATTTTTCAAGTCCAGCCACAATTCTCTATTGGGTTGAGGTCTATTTATGAGAGCAATAAAAGTAAAATTAAACTCTTGCAGGCACCATATGTGGTTCTCATGTGGCAATCTTATAAAATTTAATGCTTTGGTGTAGATTAAACTACCCAACATTATATGAGGTCATTTCAAATGAAATATCTATACCAGTAAAATGCATTATGCACATTACACAGTAATAGAATGAATCCAAAAATATGATATATAACATATAACACTGACCTTTTCATTTACATAATTGTAAGTGAGGTTTTAAGTGTACAGCTTTGTCGGATGGTTCTTCTTCCATTGCTTTTGGTTCATTTTACTTGTTAGTAAAAGTCAATTTTTCCATGTGTCACCAGGGCAAACATTGTCTTCTGGAGGCTGAGCTGAGCTGTGTCAAAGATCTCCTGAGAAGAGAAATCTACCCAATCATCATCTACGTCAAGATCTGTGAGAAAAATGTCAAGAAGTTACGGTATGCTTCACAAAACATCACCTATTTTCACACATTAGCAAGTGCAATTCAGCCCAGAAGTACAGACCACAAACCTGTACCCAGGTTCACTAGAAGACATTAACCAGACAAAACAATTTATCTGTCATTAAATATCTGACAGTGAAGATCTGGGCTTTATTACACAATGAATTCATCAACCTGCAGACAAGTGACACGGCCTGACTACCATGACAACAATGACCAACCACTGGACTAAATTAAAAACGGGGCCTTTTCATCAAAATACAACATGACTTGTGGTGTAGACACAAATTTTTTGGGGATGAGGAGTTAATGCTAGACCACCTGCATTTATCCCCCAACGAAAACATAGAGAGAAGAGTTTTAAAAACACTATATTGTTGCACATATTTATTTTCACCATATGCATGTACAACCACTGACACACAGTGTAGTGGTGTCTTTCTGTGAAGCTGTGCACAAACACACAAATTAACCCATAAAGACCCAGTGCTACTTTTGTGGCAGCTCCCAGATAATTTTTTCCTCTATATTTAACCTTTCTTAAGTGATTTATGACAGTTGATTGTACTATTATCCTCCTTATTTTGCATTTTTTCAGTGTAAATCATGTATTTTCCTATATTTAATTCACTAATCATGTAGATATTCATAAAACTTCAGATTAAAGTTGAGGGTTATCATATCAGAAACAGAGAAAACTGAACAAAAAGTGAATTTTTCAGTAAAGTCTATCATTAACTGAACATAACTCAAGTGTCTCCATCCACTGCCATTGATCCAACTCCATGGGTTTTACTGGTGAATCAATGTTTTAGAAGATGACTGTGTTTCCATGTTCACGACGGAGCCTCTGAACGTCCAGTTGGGTCATATCTGATGACCATGACAAGATGACAAACTGTGTTTTACACCAATTATTTACATGTATTGATAGGATTAGTGGATCAACAGGTATTAAACAGTTTAGATCAGCAGAAGATTTTTGTCACCAGTGGCTGTTTGGGTCTTTATGGGTTAAAATCCAGAGTTAAAAAAAAAAAAAAAGAAAGAAGAATCTGGCTTTTGTGTCATTTTGTGTCAAAAACTGACAAAACCCAGGATGTTGTGAGTCACTACATCCATAAAACCTTGTGAACTGGTTAAGAACAGCAGATAAGCTTCCAATATGAGCTCCAACTATTCAGCAATGATATACATTTTTTTTTTTTTTTTTTTTTTTTTTACAGAAATTCATATAAATAAAATAGAAAATAGGCCATAAAGAAGGCCTTTTGGTGCAATGTAAAATAAAATTTTAGCCTATTTTGGAAAATTATTGAATTAGAGGTTATTTTGGATCTTTACAGATCAAACATATTTGAACATGCTGCTTATTAACACTAAATTAATTAAGAATACCTGTGGAGATGTTTCACATTGCTGTGCTTTGGACATTTGTATTGTTGCTAGGGTACAAGAGAGTGAATACATGACTGTAATATAGAATATCTGAAAATACTGTATACTCCTGCCTTTTTAATAAATAGCGAGATTTCCATTTCTGAATTGGTTGATAAAACTGACCAGAATGCAAACCTACACCCATGGCATGTAGCATCACAATGTTTCAATGTTATGTCCTGATTTCATGATTTTATTTTCTGTCTACATGAACTCAAGAGAAATCATGATTTTTCAAAAGGAATATTTTTATAAAATTGCATACAAGTATGTGCAATATCAAGAAAAAATAACCAAAAACGGTAGCAGCTTCATTCATTCATTTTCCAAACATCTTAATCCTGAGGAGGGTCTGTCTGTTAATTTTGAGAAGTCAGTTAAAGCTAGACAATTTAAAAGAACCAAACTAGAACCAAACTAAAAGGCTGAATTCTGATTTTTGTTGAACAAGAAAGATCTCCAGAGGGATTTCACTGTTAAATCTAATTGATTGGATTTAGTGGCTGGTCTTGTGACTACATTTACCTCCTCTGTACCAAATATGTCAGTCACTTTACCCATTTAATCACTATTCTCTTTGATTCTCAACAAACAATTCTCAATAAACGCAACCCATGATGTCTTTTGTGGTTGGTTTAAGTAGTTTTCCAGTTTATGGGCCAATTATTGTAAGTTAAATATTTCTGAGAAGAACAACAAAGCACACAGACCACTGTTTGCAGAGGTTGTACCGCACTCACAGCCACAGCTCTGCTTCCTTCCTGTTTCCTGTCCACGCAGGAGGTTGCCATTGCGCGTGGAGTTGGAGGAAGAGTTTGTCAGGTTGTGTCGGGCAAAAGAGAAGGAGCTGGAGGGCATTCCCTGCCTCTACGCCAGCCTGGAGCCTGAGGCCTGGGCGGGAACAGAAGACCTCATCAAGGTCATCAAAGACAGAATACTGGAGGAGCAGAAGAAGACCATCTGGGTGGAGCAGGACCTACTGTAGAAAAACACACAAAGAAAACACACAACAGCCTGTAAATGAAACATGTAGCCGAGCACCAGAGTACACATAAAAACACACTCAAAAGAATTGTAGTTACATGTTTATGAACATTTGTATTTATCCTCAGACTCAAAAACACAAGCTGTAGACCAAAAGTAAATACAATATATATTTTGTACATTTGTGGCTTTTTTTAGAGAATAAAAGAATACAACATCAAAAGGCCTTTTTTTTTTTAAACCATTCAGTTCAGAGGTGTGCTTCTGTCTGCGCCTGTACTTATTCTGACTTCTTAAACCAGAACTTTACTGACATCTAGTGGCTCATATCAGACTCACACTGTAAAAGTCCAATTAAAATAAGGAAAAACTAATGTTTCATTTAAAGAAAGTCCAAAAATAGAGGATATCTAAAAGGAAAAAGTCTGAAAAGTGTGAACTTTACACTGAAAAAGGAGCTGTTCATTCAACAGTATTATACGCAGCTCAACAAACCTGCTTGGCTGCTTGTCAATTTATTTTCATTTCCAAAGCATATAAATCAGTTTTAATACCTTTTATGTGCTGCTTACACTCTAAAATGGTTGGGATGGTTTTTGTCAACAGCCACCAGAAGGTTCAATTTGACAAAATGTGCCTGCCAGAAGGGGATTTAAAGTCACCTCTTTGAAAGGATGCTAGATAATCTGCCCATGTGCAAAGACCCACCCACACACACACACACACACACACACACACACACACACACACACACACACACACACACACACACACCAAATATAGAGTATTTATTCCCAATTATGCTCATATCACTCATAGACTGAAACTGCAATATAACCTCATTTAGTGTTATTAAAGATTAATATTTATTCTGCTTTTGCTTAAGTCGACAGTGCTACAGTGGAGAGCTGCCAAGAGTTCATATTGGAATGTGTTTTTTTATGCAATAAAATAAGATACGATAAGATATGACTTTATTGACTCCACCGTGAAGAAACTGCATTGTTTACAGCAGCAAAAATACAGAAAAACAAACTGCAGAAGTTGAAATATTGCATTAAATTACACTACCAGCGCAATAAAATTGAACAATTAAATGTGATGTGTTGACAGTGCACAAAACAAGCATGTGTCTGTTTTTTCTTTCACCATCTGTACCAGTTGTTTTTTTGTTTTTTGTTTTTTACAGCAGTATGACTACCACGGTATGCGTTTATGAGAAACACTGTGACACTGATTGGAAGCAGATGATGTTGAGTCTCTATGTCTTTTGCAGAGTGAATCAGCTGCTCAGTGGGGGCTCAATGCCATGTTTAATCTCCCAGGATGAATAAAGTTCACAAATAACAGGATTTTAACCGCATCAGCCCAAGGCAACTGAAACAGACAGAGCTCCCCACAGCCACATTTCCTTCATATGACTCCTTTGGTCTTGGGTTTTGGTGAGAGGATGACATTTGTTTTTGCAGGTACTGCAGGTTATTTTCGGCACAGTTCTCCTGTGGGAGGGAATACGGGCGAGGGGAGAGGGTGAGGGGGGGCTGTCAACATTAATCATCCCAGAGAAGAGACATGTTTTGCTGGAGCTGACCCAGAAAAGTGATTTTTTCCCCACATGAGCTCACTCTGCAGAAACCTCAGCCATGAACTCTCGCGGTGCTTTGCGTGACCGCGCTTCATCTTCCAGAGGGAGAGAGCCTGCTCGCGCATCACAGGCTCAGCTGACGCGGCGGTGGGAGCCCACGGACTCCGAAAGAGCTGAGGTGAGACAAGCTTCTGTTATCCAAAACTTAGCCCTATCATTTCTACGGGAACTCTAACAGATTCTATGTCAGGTCCCGGCGGTAGTAACAGTTTTTCATGGCCGTTTGCTCCGGTGTGGCTCCTCCGGTCTACTTTGACACATAAATACCGTTAAGGAACCTGATAGAGCCCCGGGCTGGAGGCAGATACCCACGGTGCTTTTCCACTTCCTGCCTTATCGCCACGTACATTTGAGTCCGTTATGAACCCAGCCACATGGCGAAGGCGCCCCGGTGTGAGGAACAGCCCGTTCCCACGGCGCTGCCCTCCCGTCAAAGGCTACATTGTGTCCGGTCTGGCATCCGCCGGCGGCTGCTGCGGACTGGACGGTGTGGTGTCCGTCTCCCGTTGGCTCAGCTCCGTCCGCCTGCACCGATTCATCCGTTGTTTACACACCTGGTTGTCACCGGTGTTGACATGGCGCTAAACAAACCAAAACAATGCTTCGGAAGCCGCCAACCCCTCGTATCTCCAGCCTGAATGACAGCCTGTAGCATGCCCTCTGCAACTTACAATCACACAGTCACACAAATATGTGGAATAAAAAGCCCCAAATGTAGATTTTATACTGTCTGGAACTTTGTAGACGCTGCAGGAAGTGTCTAGATGTAATATTATTTACCCCACTATAACCTGAAACACTAATATGGCAAAAAACAATCTACACCAAGTATCAGAAGTAAGAAAAAATAGTCCCTCCATAAACAACAATGCGCAATTATCAGTTTTCTGTACAGTTACAGCTAAGTATACTAATGTTATTCACTGTAGTACTTTTGTTTTAATTATCTGCCTCAGAGATGAAATGTACTAAATCTTACATACTTGAATAAAATGAATTGGGAAACAAATGACACAATTGCTAGTCAGCTGATGTTTTCAGTGTCTATGATACAGTGTTATTACACGTATGTATTGGTGTATGTACATTTATACAATAGATTTATAAATCTTTTTTGACCCAAGACTGTAACTTAAACTGCAGCTAACCAGCATTTTGGACTTATTTTTTCTATATTAGTGACTCGAGCTTCGTAAAATTTCACTGCTTTTATTGTGGAGGCATTTTACCTGCAGACCAGTGTAACCAACACTCCTTTTTTAAATATATTTGTAATCTAAAACCTCAGCTTGTCAACCAGTAACATAAACTTTCACATAAATAATAAGACAAAACTGACTGGACTCTATTCACTTAATATTCAGAGTTTACATCCTACCACTGACATGAGATGTGTTGCCCTTTCTGTGCACGTGAGACATGAAATGCATTAATGGAAAGGCGATAATCCTTTGGTGTGCACAGAGGAAGAGGACTGAGGTCTGCACCTACTGGAGTGGGGAATGATTTTCCATGTCAATGGTCCCCTCTTAGCTTCAGGAAAGAGGAAATAATATGAACACTGTTGCATGAGAGCTCCACATTTAGAAGTGTGCTGGAATGGAAAGTGATGCCCTGTGACTTTTAACTGAGCAGGAAGGAGAGGACACATTGGTGATACGGTAGAAACAAGAAAATGAACTGTGGTCGAGGAGAATAGATACAGTGAATTTGTTAGTTTCTTGGTTAGCTCACTGAAACATTTTCCATTTCACCTATTTCAAAGCTTCCAAGCAACATAGGGGCTTTTATTACTTCGAGGCTACTCAGTATGAAAGCATGCCAATGCCTCACCTGAATCCATAGGACGCCTGGTATGGATACAGCGGGATATTTGTGCAATGCACAGTATATTAATATAAACCACATAGAGCCCACTGGTATGCAGACATTTTGACAAGTACTTGTAATTTTGCTGCTTCAGTGGAAGCTGGGTCAAATCTGAGAGGTGAGCTGAAATTCTGAGCATATCTTGTCAAAAATAAGCCCGACAAACTGTCTGACGTGACTCACTTTGGTAGTTTTTGAGAGCAAAAATACTTCAGTAGAATTCATCTTTTTCAAAGACATGCATGTGTTCCTCTCTCTCTAAAGCTGTTTGCTTTTGTAAGTGTGCTACTTCCCAAGGTGCTTGAATAGGAAGGGAAAGAATTTAGCACAGAGACATAAACACTAGAATACTAGGATCACAGTGATAAGGGACTATGATCAATGATAATGATCAAAAACAATGATAATTATCAGTTATCATTATTTTTGAAATGAGAACTCAGTCACAAGCTTGTGACAAAAAAACACATGTTCAGAATCGGCTTTTCAGAGAAGATGCTGTCTTTATTATATCTTAATTCCTATGGTAGGTAATTCTAGAGCGTGGGACCATAATGACTGACTACAATATTCAGAAATTGTCGTTGTTGTTCTGTGTGCTTGTTAAATCCACTGTGACCATATCTGTGTGTCATAATGTTTTTTTGTCCAAATGTGCTCATTAAAATTACTGAATTTTGTTTAAATATAGGAGTTTTTGATGAGTCAAACACATAAACTGATTTTCATGAATGACGTGGTTTCGTGTATAAGTCTGCCTAAAATAAAATGCGTATGCTGGTTTTCTCTGTCACGCGCATCAGTGTGTACATGCATGTGTGTTTGTGTCTCTGGCTGCAGGCTTTGAGCAGAGGTGAGATTTAATCCATGAATGGCCAGTTCCTCCCAGTCCTGCAGTGCACCAGCATCATGATAACCCCACTCCTACCACAGACGCTGCTCTAGCTGCCGTCTATCTATCGCCATGGTGAGAAGAAGCTCCTGGACCTTGACTTTGTTGTCATGGTGACCGTGTAGCAAGAACCCTTTAACTCCTATCTGTTCACATAAAAGAGCACCAGGTAAAGATTTCAATCTGCTGCCATGGCAATGCTTTAGAGACACCCAGTAAAGACAAATTGTGTTGCTATGGTGACCCAGTAGCAGGCAACAATATCTGGCACATCAGTCAGTCACTATGGGAACATCCAGGATGTTCCGCATTTTTGTAGTCCTGGGCTCGGCCTTCATGATCCTTCTGATCATCATCTACTGGGATGATGTCGGAGCGTCTCATCTCTATTTGCACACGCCTGTCTCCCCGGGCCCCAAAACGCCACATCCACCTCTTCAGCAGCAGCGGCCCCAAACGTCCCGGACCCCGTCTTTCCTGTCCGACATTGATGCCTTTGTTAACCAATTCCTGGAGCCGGGAAGTGATGAACCCACAGACCCCGCCCCTGTTGAAACTGGAAACCAATCAGAGAAAGAAGAACGGTATATACCGCGACGTGAGTGGAAAATTCACCTGACACCAATCGCAGCCGAGCTCCGTGAGAGACAGGTACACTTCTGAATTGTTATTTGTAGTATTAGTTTTAGAGTGGAGAATAGACTGGATGTATTTAGTTTTTACAGCCTTAGGCCAGGGAATATTTTTACCTCTGCCAAGGAGGTTATGTTTTTGCCAGGGTTTGTTTGTTTGTCTGTTTGTTTGTTTGTTTGTCTGTCTGTTAGTGTGCAACATAACTCAAAAAGTTATGGACAGATTTGGATGAAATTTTCAGGGTTTGTTGGAAATGGGATAAGGAAGAAATGATTAAATTTTGGTGGTGATCGGGGGTGGGGGGGCCCAGTGGGGGGCCACTGATCAGCCTTGGCGGAGGTCTGCGCTCTCCGAGTGCTTTTCTAGTTGTTTTTACTTTCAACAAGGCGTTAGGACTTTTGACATTATACAAGACAAGACTTTAATGGCATTACAGCTAAAAGGTCTGAGAATAGTTTTCTTACTATTCAGTTCCTAACAGCACATTTGTCAATGGTTTTCCAAATGTAATAACAGGAGCAACGGCGGAAGTTACTCCAGGAAATTTGTACTAATGACAGTGTGGTATTTCCTGGCAAAAACCGCTCATTTGATGACATTCCCAACAAAGAGCTGGATCATCTCATTGTTGATGACAGGCATGGGATCATCTACTGCTATGTTCCCAAGGTAAGTAAAAGTCTATGTCTGGTTTTGAAAGAATGTTTTGTATTAAAGGTTCAATGTGTTTAAGTATTTAGTGATATCTAGTGGTGAAAATGGAGATTACAACCAATTGAACCCCCCCCATCTAAGCCTCTTCTACAGGAGCCATTGGAGTTATTGTTCTGTCCATTCTGAGCTCTTTAGTTAAGGCAGTGTTTTTCAACCTTTTTTGAGCAAACACCCGTTTACGTTATCACGACACCCACATCATTGCGGGGGGTGGGGTGTTGTAGCACTCGGTAACAAATTGTCAAGCTGGGGGGGTGTTTGTGATCCGTAACACGTTGTCGAGCAGGGGGAGTGAGTTTGATCGAGCTTATATATGTTGCATATGTAGTGGGGGTGGGGCGCAACAGATGTTACCACCAAAGACTGAGGGAGGTATGTACCTTATCACAGAGGACGGGGGGCTTGATGATTTGCCAATGACATAACATGCTGCTTAATATTGATACTTACAGAGACTAATGCCCCCATTTCGGTTTCAGCGCCCCCTTCTCAGCTTTCTTGTTCCAAACGCCCCCTGACGGTGCCCCAACACCCCCTGGGGGGTGATACCGCCCCCGCTGAGAAACACTGAGTTAAGGGAACATATACAAAATGGATCTCAAAGCTGGATGACACTCACTATAAAACAGAAAAAATATTTAGAATAACAACTCATTTAAATCAAGTGAACAACCTAAATAATATCATGCTCCATTTCTGCAGTCAGATCCTTCCAAACCTCCCTAAATCTTCCACACCGTACCTTTAAATAAACCCTGACAGGAGTTTAGTATACAGATTTATGGTTGTCAACTTGTACATGTTCTGCCCTCAGGTAGCATGCAGTAACTGGAAGCGGATCATGATAGTTCTCAGTGAGAGTCTGCTGCACGATGGCGTTCCACAGAGAGACCCACTGGCGATCCCAAGGGACCTGGTCCACAACAGCAGCATGCACTTCACCTTTAACAAGTTCTGGAAACGTTATGGCAAGTTTGCAAGGCATCTAATGAAGGTGTGTTCAGATACTAACCTGCATTTTATCATTGGCTAGATGCTTTATCTACTGGTTAAATGTTCCTTTGATATGTTATTTTTTTCATGGAGCATGGTGAGATATTTAACGAGTGAAGTGACATTTTGCTTCATAGCTGCACCTGTTCCGTGTTTTTGCAAACTGTTGTAAACATTGCTGTGCTGAGCTCTTCACCCAAATCAGTTTGTTCAGGCATTTTTTATGTCAACGCTTGGTAAGGCATCACTCTGTAATTGCCACCTTCACAGTTGCACGGTAAAGGGCTGAACAGTTATTCTAAATACTGAAATCATAACTGGAATTTCTTTTGATAAATCTGTGATGCACATACAAGGGGACATGCTTGTTCAGCAAAAATCATTTTTATATTTATCAGTGAACATGAAATCACTCCTTCTACTAAAAGCACAACTCTTTGAAATTGGAATATCTGCTACGATAATTGCAATATGATTTTTCTGCACATGATTCAACCATGATACATGTGTTATTTATGATACAATTAATGAAAAATTCATCAACCCCTCATTGTGGCGAAACCATGTAATGATGACACAGAGATCTCAACCTTCTTTATTACAGAAAAGTCCTTCTCTGTCCTCTGGATAGTTGCATCTCTGAATAGCTTTTCAACTCCTTTAATTTTCCATGACATGTCTGGTTATAGCGACTCAAACCATTTATTCATTTTTTCAGGTGAAACTGAAGAAGTACACTAAGTTTCTGTTTGTGCGGGACCCCTTCGTACGTCTCATCTCAGCCTACCGGAACAAGTTTGAGATGCGCAATGAAGATTTCTATAGACGGTTTGCACAAGTGATGCTGCGTCGCTATGCCAACCAGCCCACTCCTCCTGCGTCTGTGGACGAGGCATTTTCTCTGGGTATCCACCCCTCCTTCTCCCACTTCATTCAGTACCTGCTGGACCCTCAGACAGAGAAGGAAATGCCCTTCAATGAGCACTGGCGGCAGGTGTATCGCCTTTGCCACCCGTGCCAGATTCAGTATGACTTTGTGGGTCATTTGGAGACGGCGGAGGACGACGCTGAGCACCTACTACGCCAGCTGCGTGTGGACAATGTGGTGGAGTTTCCCACCTCACACAAAAACCTTACATCCAGCAGCTGGGAGGCTGATTGGTTCAGCACAGTGCCTGCCGAGGCACGAAAAGAACTCTACAAGCTCTATGAACCGGACTTCAGGCTTTTTGGTTACGACAGACCAGACTCATTACTCAATGAGTGACACAACAAACCGGACCCCCACACAGACATAATGTTTTATGTTGTAATGAAACAACGCCACACTCCACCAACAGTAACAGCTCCCCTTGTCCTGGCCTTTGCAGATGTTTTCCCTAGTTGTGTTTCTTTTACACTGAATGTGCACATTATTAAGGACATGCGTTCGCTTAAGGAAGCACACAATGAAATGAAGCAGGTCAGATCCATTAGCTATTACTGTTTTCTTTATCAGTCTCAGAAATAAAAAAAAAAAAAAGAAGCACACAAGTTGAGGGACAGTTACCATACAGTATGGTTTGGAATAATAGTGCATGTCCCTAAGATTTTGTACATTCACTGTTGTCAGAAAAACTCCATAAAGAGAGTCTTGCACTCCTATCTTTGATGTCATGCCACGCCTGTCAGTTTTGATGTCACACTCATGTGACTGACTTTGTAGCAGAATGTTGCAGAGTAGCTTTGCCCAAATGATATCACAATGCTGTATTTTGCTTGTGATGTCATGGAAAATTTGGTGGTTTTAACACCAACACAGGACAGGACATGACAGGGCCTTGTTGTTGGTTTTGGGAATTTTGGTTGCTATAACAAGGTGTTACTAGATTAGTTGTAAATGTAGTTGCACTAAAGTGGTAGGTGTCAGCTAATTTATTTCACATGTGCAATGTTTATCTAAAGCATGAAAGGGATTTTTGTGTTGAACACTTGAGAACAAACTAATACAGTCGTCTACATCAGAAACAGGTAGAAGACAATAGAAAACCTTCTGTAACCTTTTTCATACACAGATTAAATAGGTACTTATGTTACATAACATACAGTTCCACTGCAGCAACCAACCATGTAGCTTCAGTAGACCTCAGTACGTTTGGTTTTAGCATGGACTCATTAATAGAATTAGCCTGGAAAAGACTTCAGCAGCTTGCTTTATTTAACACATTTCAAAGCATGATATTAAGGCCACATGTAGCCTCATCCATTGAAGCACAGCCGCTCCAGTGAAAATAAAGCCGAAGAGCTGGATTTGTCCCAGCTTGTCTTTGAAGCTTTAAACTGGAGTTTTAACATTCTTTTGATTTCATCTCAGCTCGACAAGTGCAGCGAACCGTCACTACTGTGCATTTTATCGGGCAGTTGTCCAAAGGGAATATTCTCCTTGATTCTTTATTTTTACCATGATGATGTTTTCGTCCGTATCATATCACTTTCTGTTCTCATGCAACAAAGCATTCATTAACACTGAACTATATTAAGTAACGCTGGAGACTGCAACAGTGTTGTGGATCCATCCTTAATATAATGGACAGTTTTAAGGGCAGCATTTTCATAGGGTGCAGTTTTTTTGTAGCAAGTGGCTGAAAAGTGAAGCCAAGAAGTGTTTCTGAGTATGTGCAATGCTACTGCATTGTTGGGAAGGTACATTACTCCAAAACTAGCACTTAACGACATGTAGAGGTGATGCAACAGGAGGCTATGGCCAGTATAGCAGTTTTTAAGTAACTCTTTTATTAATCATATCACCATCTAGGCATGAATTGGGCTACATGATGACTAATGACAAGAGTGAGAGAAGATAGTGCCTTTGGTTGCAAAAGTTTACACAGCAAAACAAGTATTTTTGTAGAAGGACTTCATTTTTACTCAATACAGTGACCACTGTATGAAGCCACAAAAAAGGTATATGTGATATACCAGGCCTTGTTTACCTTGTGTGGTTATTATATGGGAAGAATAGGAAAAAACCGAATTTGCATAATTAATGATTCTGTGAGGATTTTTTTTTCTTTTCTTTTTTTTTGAAGTGTAGTGTCCAGGATTACTGTGCGGTTCGTACTGTACGTGATGTCAAGGGCACGGTCTGTGCCACATTATTCTGCAAAATGTACATTTGCTCTATTGAGTCAGTGTCGTCTAACTGCCTTTTGGTTTGTTTGTTTTATATAAGTGTGTGGCACTTTGCCACAGGACTTACTGCATTTACATTTTGTTTTTTTAATGGTGTTGTTGCCGCCTGGATGTGACAGACTCATTAAGCGTCAGTGGCTGGTGTAATCTTTCGGAGCATTTCTCTGTGTAGATCTGAATATACAGAATAGCATGCAGGAAAAAATGACAACACAGTCATCATCACACACGCCCACCTCACCAGTGTTTTGATTGTCATCCCTATCAGTTTTGTATTTTAATGTTCTTTTGCTGTATTTTCCTAAGCTACTGTCCTGATGGTAATCAAGTCAACAATGTGTACTTTTATTCTGTTTTTTTAGTATTTCAAAGGGCAATCAACAAAACTGGAAGACAGAACTATTTTGTTAGGAAAAAAGTTTATTTATTGGCAGAACAAAAACTCTCAGTACCTGCTGCTTACGAAAAGGGAAACTAAATGTTCGGATGTTTATGGTTCTTTAAGAATCTCACATTTTGACTGCTGTTATGTAATGTTTTTCCATGGTTTTGTTGAGGTTGCAGTGCCAAATGTTGTCATGACTGACTTGAAAACTACCCTTTATATTTTGACCTCATTCGCACCCACATTCGAAACAAATCTATTTTTGTGGTTGATGTTTTTGTAAAAGCGTAGATGCAAAGAAAATCTACAGTTTGGCATTTCATCTAAGGTAAAAATGCAAACTGTTCATGCAGTTTATGCTGTTTCATCAGTAATATGGTGTTATGTGGTCTGCATATAGGAGAAATAAAGGTTGTGGGGCATGATGGAAGATTAATTAGTCTGTCTTTTTGCTGCTCACGTGGCCTTTCTCCTTCAGAATCCTATTATGACGCTATACAAAACATTAGACAGTATCGATGCAAGACTAATATAAATGTGCCACATTAGCATATTATCAGATGTCTCTCAGAGCAGAATGCATTATGCTATTGTTTCAGCACAAGCAGAATAGCGTACTGAGCACTGATATTAAGAGCTTTTGTAAAATAAGGGAGGGGAATATGAAGTTTCAGGATAACAGGAAAGGAAAAGACACCAGGAAAGCATACAAAGCCCTATCAGGAAATTCACACATGTAAGGAAGGAGGAATTTATGCATGTCTGTGAATGAGGATTAAAAGGTGACCACACACATATAGGAAGCATTTATGACAATATTTAATACATGTGCAAAGAGTTGGCAAAACAAAGGTTAGGATTCAATAATTCATTTATTCCAGGATGTTTAGAAAAGGTTGTGATAAACACCACAAGGATATCTGTCATGACCTGTAGCTTTAATTATTCTAAACTGTTACAAATTTGGACCCCAAATCTTTAGGTGACTCAAACAAAGTGCACCAAACACACTGCAGTCATATTTGGCAAAAAAAAAAAAAAAAAAAAATTAAAATAGGTCATTACAAGCAGATGGACACACAGCTACTGTCATGATATTACATAAGAGGTGCATAATTTTAATTTACTGATAGATTACCCTAATATTAGCACCCGCACAATTTTTATATTAATATGTTAATCAGAGTAACAGTGTTGTTTTATTATAACTGCATAAATGGCAGGAATTTCCCTGTCATGACTGTTCACTGCCACCTAGTGGTCATAATGAGGAACTACATCAAAAGAAGCGCCATCACAGCAGACAACATTGCTCTTCTGCAGCAAAGGTATTATCACATCAGTGTAGTCATTTATTTTGGTTTTTAAAGATTAATCAGTAATATTAATTATGTAGTATTATTAGTATATTATTATAGTATAAGTATTATTAATTATGACTGCACTACCACAGTTAATGTTAGGTGCATAAAAAATGATTGTATAAAAATGCAAATGTAAAAAGCTGTTCTTTACAGGTCCAGTGTGTAAGATTTACAGGGATTCAGTGGGATTAGTCTTCACTAGTGTATCATGACCTGGAGATATGGATTTATTTATTTATTTTTTAACCTTAAAATGAGTCGTTTCTATCTGCAGTGGGAGTGGGTCACCTGGGATTATGCTGAATGGTGCAACTTCACCTCAAGACATGACTAAATATTACACACTGAACCTTAGAAGCAGCTTGGAGTCAATCTGAGACGCTCAGTTTTAACAGAAGACAGCATCAAGCTGTTTTTGTTTTGGAAATGTACTCTTAGTTTAGTTTTAGCACCATGTTTTAGCACCACGTACAATACATAATAATCTTTTTGCACTTCCAGACAGTACATTTTCACTCACTGCAGTGATCCAGAATGAATCATTTTTGGTTTTAAAACTAGAAACTCTATTTCCCACTGTGTTAAATCAAACTAAAATAATGTGAAAAAAACAAAACCAAAAAAAACAAACAAACCTGTTTTATAATGACATGTTAAGTCATGTTCTTTCTTCTCCCTTCAGTTTGTTTCCATACGTCTAAGCTGTACATTCCCGCCCTTTCCTCCTCACTTTCCTTCCACAGTTTCTCTGATGAGGTATCCATTAAAGGTGATGTAGACGTCCACATCATCACTGTAAACTGCGTTCTCACGTTCCCTCTTGTACAGGCGGATCCACACCTCATCGTTCAGCACCAGCTGCAGCATCACACTCTGACTCTGCATAATGGAGCGGTCGGCGGGCTGGGCGTACACGATGGCCTGCTCCGCGTTGTTCTGCATGATGTGCAGGTATGTCTCCTTGAAGTTCCACGTGTGGATGTTGACGTTGAAGTAGTAGATCCCTGGTATGTGGCAGATGAATTTTCCCTCAAACATGTTAAAGTGACTCTCGACGTTGACGAAGACTGTGTCAAAGACCAGCGTCTGGTACGACTCCAGGCTGTGAAGGGATTTGCGGCGACCAACTGAGAAAGCCGAGTACTGGAGTTTACAGGGCTCTCCTGGAACACCGGCTTGACCTTTAGAGCCTTTAGAACCTGTAGGTCCCCTGGAACCTGGAGGGCCTTCTGGTCCCACTTTACCTGGTGTTCCTCTGTCGCCACGATCTCCTTTGTCGCCTGCATAGAGTGAGAATAGTCCTGTTATTAACAGACACTGGAGCTGCTGCATTTGGCTTAAGATAAGATAAGATAAGATAAGATAAGATAAGTAACATACAACAAGCAAGTGCAGAGAAAAAGACAGAAAAACCCACAAACAAATGAAAAAATTTCATGTAAAGAGAAAAGCAAGAAATTTGGTATGGTGGTCAATGACCCAATGACTTTATCGACCTTTAGGAAAACTGGAATATGACCCTGTTCCACATTTACCTTTAGTGATGCAAAGCTGCTGCTGTGGCTGAACATGTTTGATGTAAGAAACAAAGGAATCTTGTTTGTTGGGTCTTAGATCTTGTTTAACAGGGATTTACAAACCTGCATTCACCACAGCATTACACTGTAGTAGTAGTAGTTGTGGTGGTAGTAGTAGTAGTAGTAGTAGTAGTAGTGGTAGTAGTAGTAGTAGTTTATTTGGTCGTTAATTACTTTAAACAACAAACAAAAACAACATATCCATTGTTCCATATACAATGCGACCAAAAGGGTTCAGGCTGAAGTACAGACTTATTTTTTCTAACCCTATTTACAATGAACACAATGTTTCTACAAGAAAACAAACAAACAAACAAACCAAAAAAATTTCAGTGTAATCATTGCTAAATATACAACAGAAGAGAATACATATTTAATTTAATTCAGGTAAATCATACCCTTATCTCAAATACCAATATTGATCCTAGTCTTTTAAACAAGTCATTTCTTTAGTCAATCCTGAGCTCTATATTTTTGAATAATAGTTAACTTGTACATCTTTTTAAAAGTTTTAATTTTTTCAGACTGTTTTAATCGATCTCCCAGAACATTCCAAAGAGTAACCCCTCTAATGGAAATACATCTACTTTTTTTATTTGCTCTTGCCTGAGCTTTTTTACAAAAAACAAAAAAATATGTCTGATACTGGAAGAAAAACATGCATAGCAATGCAACTGCATCCAAACTAAAATTAGAAATCAGGTCAGGGAGTTATATATACATAAAAAAACATACATCTACACAATTTTTCCAGTCTTGCATCAACACCTTTTACTGTTTATTAAGAATAATATGTGCTAAATTGGTCAAATGTACTTGTAGAGGTGAAGATCAAGCCCACTGAGGAGTAAACCTGTGTAGGACAGTCCATCCATGGGCTCATCATTGTTCTAAAATGTTTCAGACACCGTCTCTTGTTCTTGTAGTTTGTGACACTTTCCAACAGTAACCAGTGTCATGTTTAGGTTAAAGCTCCCTGGCAGCTGGTCTCCATTTCAGAGACATAATGAAACTGTTCACCCAGTTCATCATTCACATCACTCAAACTGGGGAGATAAAATCAAAGTATGAATGGAGGAAATGAATTTTGTGAGACATTCTGCAGTCCATCCATTTATGTTTTTAATATGTCAACTCGTTGGTCATCACTTGGGGTTCTGTGGTTGACCAGAAAACTTTGCACCACTTTCACAAATGAACCCCTGCTGTTAATTCTAGAGCTGAATTTTAAGGGGATACAGGATCACCACTGAGGTCTCCCAGTCTAAGGTCCAATGAAAATTCCAGAAATTAGATCTGAATACTATGTTTTGTTTTACTACACATTTTTCCATTGTTATTATTTTGTTTTCCTCTCATTCATTATGTACAGCACATTTTCCATTTCTATCCATGTATCTGTTAAATGTATGTTTCTTATTTGCCAGAGAAAATACAGTGTAATCCAATTTAATATTTGGTAAAAGCTTCATTAAATAACAGATGTAATAGTAGCCAAGAATAATATGTATTTGTCTGGAGAGACTTTTTGTCTTTTATTTAAGGAGGAAATGTGGACAGAGTGAATCACTGTGTCTTTGACAGTGTCTCTTTTCTTCTCAGAACCAATCTGTGGTAAAGGAAAACTTCTAGTCTGTGGTTGGCCAACACTGTGCTGATGTGCGTTCGGATTTATTAAAAATAATTCCTTTTTGTTTAGTTTGTTTAGTTTGTGATTCGTGTTTTATGTTTACTGTTTGTGTCTTTATGTTTTCTTTATTGTGAAAATGGTTCTGAATAGAGAGCTAAAGTGATATTTGACCTTTAAGAGCCTTGATTTGGGGGCCTCCTACTGATACTATAAAATAGAGCAGGCTTGTCAAACTCATTTCAGTTCAGGGGCCAAATTCAGGCTACAATATGATCTGAAGTGGGCCGCACACGTCAAATAATAACATATTAATATAAAAATAATGTCAACTTCTAACTTTGCTTTAGAATGAAAAACGTAAAACTACACTATGAAAATGATTGCATCTACAAACAATGGTTTCAAAAATATGAATATCATGAACAACTGTGAACAAACTGAAAATTTTAAAGAAAAATAAGTGCAATTTAAGGTCATTTTAAGTGTCTCTGCTTCTCATTTGCAAATGTGCATTACAACTGACACATCACAGTGGATCTACAAATACACAAAACATTCAATAACAGGCCTGATATTGTTAAAATTACATGTACTTCTCGAGACATTTCAGGTTGTTTATATTTGTTCAGGTTATTCACATTATTTGTAAAAGGGTACTTTGTAAATGTAACTGTTTTCCTGTAATTTTACCCTTTTTTTTTTTTTTTTACACTAAAATAAGGAGAATTACTTGGAGTTGTTAGTATTTATAGGTTATTTTATAGTGATATTTGACCTTTAAGAGCCTTGATTTGGGGGCCTCCTACCGATACTATAAAATAGAGCAGGCTTGTCAAACTCATTTTAGTTCAGGGGCCACATTCAGGCTACAATATGATCTGAAGTGGGCTGCAAACGTCAAACAATAACATAATAATATATACATTATGTCAACTTCTAACTTTGTTTTAGAATGAAAAACGTAAAACTACACTATCAAAATGATTGCATCTACAAACAATGGTTTCAAAAATATGAATAACATGAACAACTGTGAACAAACTGAAATTTTTAAAGAAAAATAGGTGCAATTTAAGGTAATTTTAAGTGTCTCTGCTTCTTATTTGCACATGTGCATTACAACTGACACATCACAGTGGATCTACAAATACACAAAACATTCAATAATAGGCCTGATATTGTTAAAATTACACATACTTCTTGAGACATTTCAGGTTGTTTATATTTGTTCAGGTTATTCACATTATTTGTAAAAGGGTACTTTCCGTCAGTCTGCCCCAGGGCAACTGTGGCTACATATGTAGTTTACCACCACCAGAGGGAGAATGTGAGAGCGAATGAATAATGGGTCAATAATGTAAAGCACTTAGGGTGTCTAGAAAAGTGCTATATAAAATCCAATCCATTATTGTTATTATTATTATTATTATTATTATTTGTAAATGTAACCGTTTTCCTGTAATTTTACTCTTTTTTTTTACACTAAAATAAAGAGAATTACTTGGAGTTGTCAGTATTTATAGGTTATTTTGATAGTAGTTTACTGATCCAACCCACTTGGGATCGGACTAAAATGATTTCTAATATCTTAAGTGTAATTTTTTGCATTTCACAAATTCATCCCACAGCCCAGATTGAACCCTTAGTGGTCTGGTTTTGGCCCACGGGCCGTATGTTTGACCCCATGGTTTAGAGGATAAGCCTCTTTAATGTTTCTGCAGACAAAGTGACAGTGCTTGCATCATTCACTACAGTTTGGATGAAGAGGATGAAACCACATCCAGGCAGCCGGTTTCACATCACATTACATTTATTACTAATATTAAAATGTCCCAAAAAACTTTCATATGGAAAATTACAAGGCTCTCAGGGGCCCTGTGGACAGACTGAAACACAAAAAGCCAAAATGTGGTTTGGAGATGAAATAAAAGCATGACTAAAGCTGTCGTTACGCGGTACCTTTGAGGATGGTCATATTGATGTAGGTGCGGACCTCCGGCACGTGGCTCAACCCCGGGCTGTGCGACGGGTCAGTGCTGCCGTCTGCTGGCAGATGGTCACAGCAGCGCCTGCAGGGACGAGGAGTGGTGTTAGGAGGCACAGAGGCCACCAGGGAGAAGATGGACAGAAGGACAAGGACACCCAACATGATTGGACCTGCAGGGGGAACAGAGGAAAGTGATGATCGAAGAGTTTCTGGTTCTGTTTAGATCCGGTAAAAAATAAAAACATGTGTGAGTACATAATGATTCATCAAAGAAGGAAATTACATCATTCAGCTGGTTTTGTCATACTGTCAAGTGGAGCGTTCAACAGTCTAAAAAGTTGAGCCACAGACCCAAATGTTAAAAAACAATTACTGTGTAGGAGAAATAATATAGAATAAGTGAGGTGTAAAATTAGTTTCACTGAAAACAAAGCTTTAAAGTGCTTAAAACTGTGAGGTTTAACCACTAAATGGAGGTATTTCTTTCTGTTTAATGTTTTTTTGTCCAATAACCAAAAGCATTTGATTGAACATTCAAATAATTGTCACTATTTAGCAAAAAAAGGAGACAAGCGATTTGTACAAATCAAAGTACAAAATTGCCTTTTCAGCATTTGTAAATTTATGAAACATATGTTCTTGCTAAAATATTAGTTGTTAGCAGCTGCTTGGAAAATCAGATCATGATGTGTCCTGGATGTCATTCCCAGAGAAAAGGAAATAAGACTTAGGAATCCTCACCCTGAGCCAGAGCAAACATTTATCACCATAGAAAGAAGAAACACTCTCAAGTTGAAGAAAAAACAAATACAGCAGTGCATTCTTGCAACATGTATTTTTACAAGTGGGCAGTGAGTCCACATTTTTAAGCATTTCACAGTTTAAATGAAATAGTGCAGAATATGTCTGCCAAGCCACAGAGAGGTCAAATGTAGCCTCAAAGACTCCATGAAATGCTGTGTGAAAGTGAATGTACTCCGCATGCAAAATCCCTCAAGAAATGGGAAATTGCAAAATAATTATGGAGTAGGAGGACCATAAATCACCTGAAAAATGACCCTGAAGGCAGCCTATAATTTATCACCAATTAGCCCAGGATAGTTTATTCCTCAGAGGAGTTCATTTCATTGCCATCAACTAAGCCAGCTAATGCTAAAGTGTGTGTGTTTCGGTCTATAAATCACTCCATATAAGAACATCCCTCGGCCAGAGAGGACAGAGGGGAGATGAGAGAGTGCAGGCAGTGGATTGTTTTAGTGGAAAAGTCCTGCCGGTGATCAGCTGCACTTTGATGTAATTGGAACACGGTGTGCTGCTGTGTTTACACTGAGGCAGCTGAATCCATACTGACACTAGTGTCCTTCATGCACAGCCTGGGATAGAAAAAAAAAAGAAAAAAAAAACTACAAATGCTAAATAGTTCCATGCACTGCTGCTTTGAATCAGCATAGGAAAAAGGGCCCAGAGTAAGTCAGATCTGTTAGGTCTGTTCAAGTCAAATGCTGCAGCAGTTTATTGAGTCTGACACACACAACCAGCTGCTGCACTCACAGTTAAAAAAAAAAAAAAAGCCCCATGTAGCATCTATTCAGACATATAATCATGGTAGCTGCTGCTATATAATTAGCTCAAATGGTTGTAAAGGTTCATGGATTTCACTCAAACACAAAAATGGCTATTTATTTTATTCTGTTTATTTTATTTTATTTACTTATACAGAAATGTACAAGATCTCTTGTTCCAAATAGTCCTTATCAAAATGCTATCAACATTGATAACAATCTTACATGTAAAGCACACCAAAAAACATAAAAGCAACATAAAAAGATAGTAAAAGAAGAACAAAAGAGAAGAAAGTAGACCACACCTGCATATAGACCATGTGTTTTGCAGCTGCATAGAAAATAGCAATCTTGACCTAAATAATGTACTTTATGAATTGCCAGTTGTGGAAAAAGTATTCAGATTCCTTACTTACATAAAAGTACATATCAAGAACTGTGAAATTCAAGTAAAAGTGCTGCATTCAAACCTCTAGATAAATAAAATAAGCAACGTGTTACCAGCAAAATGCACTGAAATGATGAAAAGTAAAGGTTGTCATTGTGCAGTAAATGATCGCTGTCTGTATTTACTATTATATATTATGTTTTTGGATTCATGATATAGTGGTAATACTTTACTTTATGTCGCCTTTTACTGCTGTGGGTGCTCATTTGAAGTACTTTATATATGTATGAGTTGTCGACAGCAGCAGTGCATTGTATTTTATACAGTGATCATAAATGTAGATATAAACTGAAAGAGAAATCCAAGGCACTCTCTTTAAACATTAAAACGCCTTTATTGACATGGCACGGTCATATCTAGACCCTAAAAACACTTCAACGCGTTTCAACTTCAAGCCTTCATCAGAAGTCAAACGTCAAAAAAGGCATTTTAGTGTTTAAAGAGAGTGCCTCAGATTTTTCTTTCAGTTTATATCTACTTTTTGAATTCCTTTTTTCCAAAGAGCACCTTGAACAAACTTTTTTTTTTTGGTCTGAGAGGCATTCCTTTTTTGTAAGTGATCATAAATAGTTGTGGAATTATTAAACCACAAATTTTCAAATAATATGAAACTGTGTTTTCTTGCTCGTCCAAAAGGGTTTAAAATACTTTACTTAGTGCAAGCAGGAGCTGAATTTTTTAACCTATAATCAACAGATCTGGAAATACATGCTTAAGTCTGCAAGGAGTAACTTTAGCTGCCACAAAAAGGGTAAAATTTGCCCCTGAGATGAAGTGAGTAGGAGTAGAAAGTTGTGAAACTGGCAAAAAGCCCCAGCCAAGTAAGTGTAAATGAATCAAATGAAAACTTCTAAACAATCCTTGAGTAACAGGATTTAGTCATGTTCTACCACAGTCACTGCTTTTGCATTTGCATGAAGAAATCTGCTTTTTCATGTGCAGTTTTTGTTGGAGTTGGAATTTCAGGATTGAAAACCACAGCTGCCACGAGTATGTTTTGATATGGATCAGAAAATGACCCAAGGTTATTATATAACTGGTGGTTTCCATGGAAGAAAAACACACTTGTAGTGAACTGCTGTAAATAACATACAGAAAAACGCTGGATGCATAAACGAGTTTTTAATTCCTGTCTTGGAAGTCTTTCCAATGCAAACATTTCTCCACCCACAGTACATGTAAATAAACTAAAGTGCATTATTTAAGGAGGTGCTATCCTCTGAAAACAGCCTGTAAAACATCAGTCTGGCAGATTCTTAAGCTCTGGCTGCAGAAAGAAACGTTTACAGTCACGAACCTGCAGAGTCAGAGTTTCCCAAATGTAAAGCCAACATGAACAGCCCTGTTACTGGTGCAGAAAGAGTTATGTAACAGGATGAATGATAGAAGAGAAAAGCCGCGTGGATCTCACCTGGTGGACGTGTGATGGACACAGGACACGCGACACGGGACACGGACAGCCCTAGGTCTGCAGCCCTGTCTGCCTTTCACTGGGAGATCGAGATGTGAGGAGGAAAATTCTTCTTTTCTCCGGTCCCTCCTCGTTTCACGGTGTATCCGGCAACAAGTGAGTGGACTTTAATTTGACAATAACATTTAGGGTGGAGGTGGAGAAGAGGCTGGAGCGGCCACCAGCTGGTCATTGGTGCGTGGAAAATGCACTGTAAACTTCTGCAGGTCTGACAGGTCCTGTTAGAGTCCCTGGCATCATAACTCGATCATAACCCAAAACAGTCTATGCACAAAGTCAAGGAACCCCCCACCCCACCCCCACTCCCACCCCCACCTCTGGGTGCTGGTGGGTTTCCGCTGTACGGAATTCCAAGTCTGCAGCTACAAAGAGTGTGTGGGAGGGCTGGGGGAAGAGAGGGGCTTCAGTGGGAAATGTCAGGAGGTGGATCTACAAAAAGACCCTGAATAATTGGAGCATATGAGTCCAAATGAGAGGAAACCCACAGGGAAAAAGACAACTGGTAGAAAACATGAGAAGGAAAAGGAGAGCAGTCTGATTCTTAGTCTTGTTTAACCCTTAAAGAGCCACAACTACTTTTACAGCTGCTTTGAAATGACTTTTCCCTCTAAATGTAACCTTTCCAAAGTGATTTTTCATCATTTATTAGAATATTACACACTGCACTTTGCATGTTTCAGTGAATATCAGTTTCATCTGTTGAATTTACACTCTAAAAAAATGAGAAGTTGGCTCAACATAAAAAAGTGAGGCAACAATTTTCGTTAATCTTTTTAAGTTATTTCAACTTGGCAAATTGCTTAAATGCCTCTAGACTTCTCTAGTTCGGTAAACTCTATTACTTTAGTACAAACAACACCATTTGCTTTTTACTCTACAAGCTTAACCCTCTGGTATCCGGATGTGCCTTTTAGGCACACTTGCACTTCGTTTTAAAAAACTTCATATTATTTTTCACAATTTAAATAAGGTTATAATTCAAAAGTTGTTCATTTGTGCATGATCTTTAAAATTCTGTCCACCAACTAAAATGTGCACATTGTAAACAAAAGAAAATTACCAGACTAGCATCTGTCTCCCAAGTGTGCCTAAAACACACTATTTCTTCCATTTGATATGTATGATTAGGGCTGACCTTGATTTACAAAATAAAATCAAATTAGAGCAGAAAAATAAATCAATATATAATATTTAATAGTTTGATTTATAGGTGTGCATTTTACGCACACTTGGTTACAGATGCTAGTATTTTTGAATATTTGACCTAGCAGCAAAAATAATAATGCAAATTAACCAATGTTGGAGTTAGTTATTGACATATGCCAGGCTACAAAAATAAAATAATATGTAATCCACTTTTTTTGTAGTATATTGACAAAAATATTTTTTTGTGTGTTTTTTGCATCCAAAAAAAAAGTGGTTTGTTTACATTACAAACACGGCATTTAAAGGGTTAAAAAATGTGACAGTTATTGAGTATTTGGTATTTTTATTTATGGCTAAAGTTGATGAAATAGAAAAAAAGTGTAAAAGAACTAAAAACAAACTGCCTGAATTTTTAAAATTTTTTTATTCCACAAGTGTGTGAAAAAGGCACACTTGGTGCTTAGTAAGGGCCTTACTGGATGGGATACCGGAGGGTTAAGTTAAGACTGTTTTCCTTGTTTTTCATTTAGACCAACTTAATAAAATAACTTATCAACTGATTTAAATGTGTACATGTAACAAACTTAATTTTTTAAGCAGAGAAAGCTCTTGACTTTAAGCTTAACTTATTAACCCCATGAATCATTTTTTAGAGTGTACTCACATGTAGATGTTCATAAAAGCTCAGATTAAATTCTAATATCATTACAGCCTTTCAACGTCCATAGAACTAGTAAATGAGATTTGGCAGTTTACATAAAATTATATTAACTTATTATGTTGTAATAATTTTCATCTTTGTTTACTTGCTGTTTTTATTACCTGTGTTTTTATTGTTATATATGTTAATGTGTCCTTATTTTTATTCTTATCGCTTTTATCAAGGATTGATACATCGCACATCTGATTTTATAACAGTTTGTGATCTTTTATTTTGCACTGTGACAATAGACTGAATGTCTGAGTGGTTTTTTTTTCTGTGTATTTGTCATTGTGGATTTTGAGCTGTGACATGTAGCATGTTGTCCAAGTCAGATTTTAACATGAGGGGCAATAAAGTTTATTCTATCTATTCATTATTATTCTGTCAAAACAGAAAACTGAAGAAAGAGTGACTTTTTCAGTAAATATATCATTAACTGAATATAAAAACAAGTTACATCCATATGTCATTTGTCAAACTACATATGTTTGAATGTCTTTTTATTATGACTTTTACTATACATATTATATATTTCATATAGCTTTTATTCTTTTTTTTAGTTACTTCTTAACTTGTGTCTCCAATATTGGTTGTCTGGTGGGATGGGTCAGTGCGTTTTTTTGTTGTTACTACTTTCGTAACCAATTAATTTCCTGCAAAAGATCAATAAAGTATCTATCTATCTATCTATCTATCTATCTATCTATCTATCTATCTATCTATCTATCTATCTATCTATCTATCTATCTATCTATCTATCTATCTATCTATCTATCTATCTATCTATCTATCTATCTATCTATCTATCTATCTATCTATCTATCGCTCTCTCTCTCTCTCTCTCTCTCTCTCTCTCTTTCTCTCTCTGTCTTTCTTTCTTTCTTTCTTTCTTTCTTTAATGATAAATCAGGATTCCAGAAGATGACAGTGTTTCCATGTTCACTACGGAGCCTCTAAACGTCCAAATAAGATGCATCTGGTTCTGCTGAAAAGCTGAGAAACTGCATTTTACCTGAATTATTTCAATGTATTTATAAGATTAATAGTTGAAAAGTTATTACATATTTTTGATCAGTAGATGCTTTTGGTCACCGGCAACAGTTTAGGTCTTTGAGAGTTAAATTCTTTATGTGATGTGGGTTATGTTAGAAGAATTTATGGTTCACGTGAGGGAAAAGGAAAACAGCACAACCCAGAAAGAACAAGAAAGACAGTGTGTGTTTTGCAGAGTGACTTATAACACAGTTCCTTTGATAATGATGTAGTTTTCTTAAATTTTTATTATTATCGTTTGTTAGAATCCACATTCACTTTCTCTTTGAGCACAGCTGCTCCTTTAAATACATACATCTACAGAACCATTATCCCATATGTGAACAAAATAAAACCCTTTGGGACTTCAGAGACTTGATTGTTTAGTTTTATCTTGAGGAGTTTTTGTTATGTTTTAATTCAGTTTCACTTTTTCCAGCATTTTAAGGAAAGGCTTGATTTGTAGAAACTGAAAAGCTATTGTTACATTTATTTTTACTTATTTACCCAGGGTTCCCATTAATTATTATCACAGTAACAATAATTCTTCTAAGGGTTCCCACAAAAACAAGAAAAACAGCCAAGATATTCAGACATTATTGACAGTAACTGACAATAAATGAAAACAAAACAACAAAAAAACAACACATAAATACCACATAGACCGTTCAGTCATACCATTCTGACCACTGACAGGAGAAGTGGTAATAACACTGATTATGTCATTTCAATGGTACCTTTCACTGGGTTGGATATATTAGATGAGAAAGTGAACATTTAGTCCCTGAAGCTGATGTGTTGGAAGCAGAAAAATGACCAACGTCAGGAACTGAGTGACTTTGACCAGGTCCATATTCTGATGGTGATGACTGGGTCAGAGCATCTCCACAACTATAGGTCTTGTTGGGTGTTCCTGGTCCGCAGTGGTTAGTACAGACCAAAAATAGACTAAGGAAGGACATCCCAAACTCAGGACCATTGATCATCTGTGGGAGGTGTTGGACAAATATATCCGATCCCTGGAGGTCCAACTCTCTACTTCCAGGACTTCAGGGATCCACTGGTAATGTCTTGGTCCAGATACCACAGCACACCTTCAGAGGTTTGGTGGAGTCTGGGCTTCGGGTCAGAGCTGGTTTTTTGGAAAAAGGGGAACCTACACAGTGTTAGACAGGTGTAATGATGTTCTGCTCCTAAAAAAGCTCAGTCGGTTGAGATCCTGTTGTTGTTCTTTAGGCCAAAGTACTAACCACTAACACTTTACATTGGGTGTAAACAACAAGATCTGGAGATGCTCTGACCCAGTGACTTGACCATCATGATTTCTCCCTTATCAAAGTCTCTCAGATCACTACTTTTGCCAGTTTTGTTGTTTCTGACACATCAACGACATCTACATGTTCTACCTGATGAAATAATCCAAATGAATATCACTTTGCCTGTCATTGGTCCTGATATCACAGCTGATCAGTTTGTAGTTCATACATTTGCATAACAGCCTGATCACAGTCAAGGGTACCAGAAAGGGTGCATGTATAGATAAAAAATAATAATGCTTTATCAAAAAATCAGACAGGTCATTTTATTTGTCTGATATTTCTCTTTTAAAGTCCAAAATATTTGTATTATGGTGTCTACTAAAAATTTCGCTGGCTTGTACCCCTGTCAAATCAGAAATTATTGGGTGTACAGACACTACAGCCTAATAGCCTCCATATTTAATGCCTACAAAGATATACAAATGTTTCAGCCCTCAGGATAATCATGCATTGTTTATTGCATAGATGTTGTGTCCAAAGCATGCGTGCTGAAAAATTCCATATATTGACAGAAACAATAAAATTAGACCCACATATTTTGAATATGGTGTACGGACACTACTTGGTGTACGGACTCTACAAGATTGGAATGGAAATCTGGCTTACCACATGGTCGCATCTGTGTTAGATCTGTAACTAAGTCTTCCAGGTACAGGAGGAAATAAACATTTGTGAACAAGTTATAACAATATATCTATAAGGCACATACATGATATTATTGATGGAAGTGTCATGTCTGCTCCCAGACTGTGTCTGTCTTTTCTGTTTTCTCTGTCATTTCCTGTTTTATTTTGCTAAGTTTCCCTCTTGTGTCATGTCTGGTGTTTTTACTTCCCCTCCTTGATTGTTTCACCTGCTCCTGATTACCTGACTCCTCCCTGATTATCTCCACCTGTGTCCAATTGTCTTCCCGCCCTCTTGTGTATTTAAACCCTGTGTTTTCCCCTGTTCCTTTGCCAGTTTGTGTTCTACCTTTGTGTGCTCACTTACCAGCGTTTTTGGATACCTGTCAGTCTGTCTGCCCGTTCTTGACCCGTTTTTGCCTTCCGACCACCGATCCTGCCTGTTCCTTGTCTGCCTGCTCGTCTGGTTCTGACCTGGTTCGTACATCGACTTCTGATTCTGCCTATTCCCTGACTACCTCAGCCTCCAACGTGTTACCTTGTGTTTCGACCCTCGCCTGGACCTTGACCGTGAGTAGCCTTTCCCTCATGTCCCGTTGCCTCCTGAATTGCCCTCCTGTGTATGACCTGGCTTGTTTTTTGACTATCCTCTGTTTTGCCCTAGTCGGGGTGTTGACGGGAATCCTCCGGCTCGGCCGTGCTGACCATCCATATTCTCCGCTCACAGCCCGGACGAAGAGTCCAGTATCACACGCCTTCACAGACGTGTTAACAATTTTGTGCTGTGTTTTTACTACCGTGATTGTGTTTAATAAACACTCTCAATTGGTCATCTGTGTTCTGGTCTTGCATTTGGGTTCAGCCTTTGTACTAGTCCCATTACAGGAAGTATATTGTACGGACACTGCATGAATTTTGGTGAACAATGCGCCATTGAAAACATGCGGTTCGACGTAAACATCCGTTTGCCACATTGTTACCAAATTTTCTGCAGCCAGGGAGCATACCAAAATCTGTCTAGTTGTGCATACATTCTCTACACAAATATGTGTCAGAGTGAATATGATAACAGGACCATCATTAAGTATGCTGATGACGCAGTCATTGTCAGCCTGCTCAAAGAGGGGGAGACCAGTCACGGCCCTGTCATTGATGACTTTGTCCAGTGGTGTGAGGAGTCCTACCTTCACATGAACATATCTAAAACAAAAGATATGATCATTGATTTTAGAAAAAAACAGGACAGGCACGGAGTCACTTTAATTAAAGGTCAGACTATAGAGCAAGTGCAATCATACAAATATCTTGGGACGATATTTGATGAAAAACTGAGTTTTAATGAAAACTGCAGATCTGTGTGTAAAAAGGGCCATCAGCGCCTCCACTGCCTTAGGAAACTGGCACACTTCCACATTGACCGAACCATTTTAACTTTGTTTTATCGTTCCTTTATTGAGTCTGTTTTATCTTTTTGTCTGGTGGCGTGGTTCGGTCAGACCTCAGTTGCAGAGAGAAACTCACTGAATCAAATAGTGAGATGGTCCAGTCGCCTGATTGGTGAGTCCCAGTCTTGTCCCGCCTCCCTGTACACTAAACAGGTACAGAGGATGGCTTCATCAGTTCTGAACAATGACTCCCATCCTTTACGAGGCGAATTTCAGCTCCTTTCCTCTGGACAGAGGTTCTTAGTCCCAAGGTGCAGAACACAGCGTTATAAAAACAGCTTTGTTCCTGTCGCTGTCTCTGAGCTCAGTAAGAAATAGTGACATTGCACTTTACTAACTTATTTAGTTATTTATTCCATTTCTTTGCTCTATTTATTATTATTGTGACTTCAAATTTTAAAATTAAAAAATTGAAAAATTAAAAAAATTTATGTTCTTATCCTGGTTTTTATCCCGGATTGTTTTTATCTTTTCTGGTTTTTATTGTGTTTTATTGCATCTTGTTTTTATTTATTTGATCTTATTTATTTTATTGTTTTACTTATCCATGCTGCTATACTGATGAATGGTGGAACACTGAGCACTTTTTGTCCTGTCTTTTTGTCCTGTCTGTAGGCGTGATCAAGTGCCTGTCTAGCATGTTCAATGTATGTGTTGTTGTAATGCCAAGGCAATCACCTAGACTGCAAAACAAATCTACCTACAGGTATAAATAAAGTAACCCTGACCTTGACCTTGATATTTAGTCATAATAATACTTAAATAACAGGTTCCCATTCTATTATTACAATTAAAGGGCTGTAAAAGAAGGGTTTTCATAACAAAATGGTTGATTGTCTTAATACTGAAAATAAGAATTGATAATCAAACAGCTGTTCAACAAAAATGATCAATAAATGAAAAGCAATGCGATGTGTGTATTTTGTAATAAAAAAGACACAGGAGTTGAGTAGTAATTATTTATTGTGTTACAAAACATTATGTACAATAATTTTGCTCTCTTATAACAATAAAACTGTGCACATGTTTTCACGCTCACTGGGTCGCCATTTTATCAGTTTTTATCCAATTTTCTTCAAATTTGGAGGATTGCAAGATCTAGTAATAAGATGGCCAAAGAAACATTTTGGGAATGGTTTTGGGGGTATTTTTTTGCAATACTGATTAATAACTGATGCAAATATACTTGTACACCTTGATAGTGATCAGGTCGATAATTATTGCTTGTTAAAGGTCCCATATTGTGAAAATCCATGTTATTTTTGTCCAATATAAACCATTAACATTTAGAGAATTGAAACCAAAGCTTTGTGTGTGTTTGGTTGTTGTAGGGTTGGTTTTTCTTCCCTACAATAACACTACAGGGGGACTCATGCATACATTTGGTTAAAATGACTCCATCTCCTTATTTTCATACATGTACAACAGTTTATGCATAAGTGTAACCATAGAAGATTGAGGCCTGATTTGTGCACCATGTCCATAACATATGCTACGAGCTGCACAGCTGGTGAATATTAAAGCCTGTGTGTCCCAGGGGTCGACTGTAATGCAGTTTCATCACAAGAACATTCCTCTCCTTTTCAGGCCAATGTAAACTATTAAGAGGCTCATGTGAAACCACCTGAAAGACCATGTGAAATCCTTGCTGTCTTCCCGTAAACATTTACTATCTGCTGTTTTTAGGAATCAGGCCTCGGTTTTCCCAGCGGAGCTCATAACTCTGCTGTGTCTCACTCTCTCTGTGGGTCCCTGGTCCCAGTGTGGCCCTCTGGAGCTCTTTAAGGTGGGGTTTTTATTTGGAAACACCGCAGTCTTAAATCACAAGTTATTTCCACTTTGCAGTATGATTAACTTTATAAAGCATTTATAAGCGGCTCATCATTGGTCTTGTAATGCGGTTGTAAACACTTTACAAGTCATTGGTTCTCTTGCCTTAATTTTATGACACAGTATTGATAGGTTTCTGAAAAGCACTTTGAAAAAGTGGGAAGAAAAGTGCAATAAAAATGTACTTTGATTACAGGATGAATTCACAGTGATACTGTTTATGCCATGCAAACCATATGCAATGTTACAGTAAATGTTGTAACAATTTCCATCCTTAGTTGATCTGGCCAAGATCTTGTATAATTGATCAGTTGAACCGTGGTCTTCTCCAGCACATATCAAAGATTCTCAATAGGGTTCAGGTCTGGACTCTGTGGTGGACTATCCATGTGAAAATGCCGTCTCGTGAACATCCCTTTACAATTACAGCCTGATGAATCCTGGTCTTGTCATCTTGGAATATGCCCGTGTCATCAGCAAAGAAAACATCCACTAACCAGGTCATTCAGTACATTCAGGTTCAGCTGACCTCATTTTATGGACGTGTACCGTTGCAGAACCTAGACCTGACCCCAGGTCGTATCACTGCCCCCACAGGCTTGTACTGTAGGCAATAGGAATGATGGGTAATCACTTCATTCCCTGGACATGCCCACACATCCAGATCACATGACCGATTCAAGATGATGTAGCAGCAAGATGGAGCATCGCTGAGTCTTTCTTTCAACTTGTGTGGAAAGTGCAGATTTCTAAGTAATACTGTGAATTCAATGGTGTTGAAAGGCCAAGTAAAACCAGACACAATAAAAACATAATATTCTGCTGTAGTGTCATCACTTCTGACACGCTTTCTGTGTAGGAAGAGACGGTAAAAACAGGGTTCTAAGGGAATTTCCTGCATGGAAAAAACAAAAAAAACAACCAAAACATGCCATTAACCAATCGGATGTGTGGCATCATGTGACGCTTGATTGTTGTTAAAAATAGTTGTATATAGTTTTCTGAGTTATAAAAATGTTTGTCCATCATATTGTGACACCAGATTGTTTTTTTTAAATGGTTGTGTATGAAAATACCTGAGGCATTGCTTTTTCATGTAAATGCATGTACATAAATTTTTAATTATGCTTTTGAATTTTTCAATTTATATGTTCTTTATATGTTGTAAGTGATAGAAATAATTCATTCAACATGTTTTTGGTGATAAACAATAAAGAATCTAACTTTTTCATACTCTGATATCATGTTTTTGTGTGATTTTTGGGCTCAGTGTGTTGATACGACATGTCAAATGAAAAAATAACTGTAAAGTCACACAAGTGAGGTTGTGCTGAAAAAAAGATACCAAACTAAGCAAGATAAACAGATTTTTTTAAAGAAAAATATAAAGGCAAAATCAAAAGTATTCAAAAACGGCTAAAATAGTTTTGCATTTTAACCAGGTCTGTTCAACATAGTGGTACTCAGAAGGTTAACTGATCTCTCACAGCAGTATCACACAAACACTGAGCATCTCCTTCTGTCTTTCTGATCATGAGGCAGCAAATATGACCTGGTTCTTTGACTTTGCAGATGGATTCCCTCCTGTTCAAGGAGATTAGAGACAAAGAGTCTAAGAGAGAGACTGTCCAACACAACAGTAAAACCCTGTCCTGTATGTGTCTCATACTGTTTAACACTTCACAATTCACTCTACTGTCAATATGTAAATAGTCTGTATATTTTATCTATATTATAAAAGCCAAGTGGCCTCGGTGTGCATGCTTGTATGTGTGTCTTGGGATTCACACAAAATCTGGAAAGAGCAGACTGCTGCAGTTTGGCAAACTTATGTATTTTTGGTCGCGGAACAGACTAGCGAAGACGGCAAGTTGATAGGACCTATATTTTGGGAGATATTAGTAATTTTGGAATACAACAGCCTTACAATCACATTGCTACCCAGAGCACTTTGGCGGTGACTGCTGGACAAATGTGGTACAGTATGCACAAATAGACAACAGTATAAAAACTACCACATCTAGAACCCTTGGATCCCCACAGGTCAACGTACTAGTTACTATTATTAATAGTATTTTATATTGTTTTATGCTCTATCTTTATGCATTCACATTTTTTTTGCACTTCATTCTGTTCCTGCTTTCCCTATTGTGGGATCAATAAAGTCTAATCTAATCTAATCTAATCTAATCTAACCTAATCTAATCTAATCTAATCTAAAACTGTTGCTTTGGTGACAACAGCTTCCAGTCCATCATGGCAGAAACATAACAGTTGATACACACTGATGATGTAATGGAACAAACAATTCAGTTTTGCTTCTTATTAATATATGGTCTTTGACTGTAGCAAACAGTGAAGACAAGGAGATTAGTTCTTGTCTAGTTCTACTGACCATAACTGAGCTGCCTCTATGTACAGGTCATCACACTGACCCCAACAGCACAAGTAAACTAATAGACTGCAGCTGTTTCTCTTGTCTGTGGCGTTCAGGGTCATCTGGATCTGGGTTCATGTGGTGTTTGTGACTTCTGTGTTTTCTCACCTCCTCTCCCTGATAGCAGCGGTCTGCCTCTCTCCTTCGACGCCACGTAAACAGGGCGAAGCGTGCAGTCAGCCTGACCTCACATCCTCCTATTGTTCTGTGGGTTGGATCCAAAAGAAACTGTTTTTTTCCACTGTATGATCTGCTCTCTTTCTCTTGTCCGTTAGGGTTAGATCTGTCAGAGCTGGATCTGCAGGAAACAGAGAAAATCTAACATAGTCGGTGGTAGAATGTAACTTTTACTCAAGCACTGTGTTTTATACTTCTAATCCAAAGCATCTCAGAGGTGAATATTTTACTTTTTTACCACTATATTTGTCTGACACCTTGAAATGTAACATATTAGCACAGCAAATGAATCCAAAACCATCATATATAAGAGCCAACTGACCATTTTATTGCTCACAATCACTTTTCCTTTTCACTTTTTATACTTCAAGTACATTTACTTACACAAAGGATCTAAATGCAGATTCTGCCCCTGGTATGCATGGAATTAAGGTGAAGGGAAAAGACTGTAAATGCAAAATGATTGATGCAAGAATTTTATCACAAAGACACTGAGACTGGACAGAATCAGAGGGTCGTGAAGGGGAAGAAGAGAAGGAATTCTTAGTTGTTTAGTTTTCTAATGTCACCTAGTGGTAGAGTTAACATAGTGCATCATGGGTCCTTCAGCCTTTTCCTGGACAAAATAAAAATAGTAAAGATATAAATGTAAAATCGTCATGTGCGAGTACCTTTTCAGTTCTTTTTATATTTACTCTAGTGCTCTTAAATTTCACAATATTGCAATGAACAACAGTAAAGCATCAGATATGTTCGGTGTGTGTTTCCGTAAAGTTGCCTAACAGCATTTGAACTTGAAGGTAACCAGGTTAAACTGTTGCGAAATGAAAAGTAGTGATTTGAGTGCTGATGGAAAAAAAAAAAACAGCAACACTGTGTTTTGGCTTCTTTCTAACGTGGCTAAATATTGTAAATTCTCTGCAAGGTGAACGGATGTCGCTGGTTGTGTGAGATGTAAATGTCAAACCACACTCTAATACACACACTTACTCACTCACATAGATACACACCACAGGGGCCACCTGACAGGACATGTAAACACTCAAAAACACACACACACACACACACACACACACACACACACACACGGTCTTTCACAAGTCAGTGTACGTGCCCACCCTTCAGTCTTTGTTCCACAACGACACAGGAAGTCAAAGGGTGACCCATTTCTACCAGAGCTTTTATTTTGTTTGGTCTTTGTAGAAATGTGTGATGGAAATATACAGCTTGTGTAGAAACTGGAGGAGTTACATTCAACACTGACCTCAATGATTTACATAAATCTATAGTAAGCATTTTAAGAATATTACACAACATCTAGAAGGTAGAACTACTACAGATCGATGATATGACTGATGACGATGATTAAACCTACTGTTTCAGCCTCTTCAAAAACTTGTACGTTTAGTAAATAACAACAAAAATATTGTATTGACCACAAAACACCAAACATCAGTGGCAAACCAGCTGCCCTTTTTTAAACACAAAAACACATTTTAATGCCTTGTTGTTGCTACAAATTTAATTTCACATGTTTAAATGTTACAAGTATCTTATATAAAATGCAGGTAGTTTATCAGATTTCACATACTATAAAGAAAAAGAAGCTCTGTAACATTACATGACCCTATGAATAAATCTATTACAAGAATTATATCAGTATTTACACAGTTACATATAAATCCAGTCTTAAAGCTTTCACTTTAGAAATATCCCACAATCGTACAGGAATAAAAAATACATTTCATTTTCAAAACTGTGCAATTATGTTATTCTAAATAGTTGATTAATATCTAAAAGCTACACACAGTGAACTGTATGTCTTTGAGATTCTAGTTAAAGTAATAAAAAGCAAAAACACTGAGAATGCATGTTTTTTTTTTTTAGAGCAATGTAAGTTTTTTGTAAGGTTTTTAGGTATTTTTACTGAATTCATAACACTGAATATAATGATGTAAAATTAAAAGTTCATTTTAAAGCTGCTCTGACTTAAGTTTTTATATTAAAAGCTGGTACACGTCCAAGACCAAAGACGTGGTGGTGGATTTCAGAAAGTCTAAACCCCATCTTCAGTCAGTCAACATATGTGGGGTGGACATCGAACTAATGTCTTGGTGTGAATCTTGACGACAAGATGGACTGGTCCCTAAATGCAGATGCAGTTCATTGAAAGGGACAGTGTCAGATAATCTTTGACGTCTGTCCTAATAGGCTGCACATGTTTTACCAGTCTGTCATAGCCAGTGTGTTGTTCTATGCTGCTGTCTGCTGGGGACGTAACATCAGACAAAAGGACACAAAACAGTGGAAAAATCTGGCTCTGTTTTTGGACAGAAGCTGGACACATGAGGGACTGTGATGGACAGATGCACACTACGTAAGGCAAGGGACATCTTAAACAATCCACATCATCTTCTTCATCCCATTGTGACAAATCAGAATGAGCTGCAGTGAGCGACTGGAGTTATAGAAGATCCAGCTGCATCAGACTCAGCACCTCAGTCTGATTACTGAGAAACTGATGATTACTTGTTTATTAATTCTGTTTTTTTTGTTTGTTTGTTTGTTTTTTTCCAGAGCTAATGAAAAACTACATTTCCCCCAGGGGATCATTAAAGTTCATCTGTGTCTGATAGCAATGAGAAAATGACACACTAACTTTATTAAACTATGACGTTTTGTTCTAGTTTAATAAGCAGTCGTTTTTCTTATTGTTCTCCACCTGTTACTCATTCAGATGAAACTGTTGGGATATAATGACTACATGGAACTGTAAAAGTTAAAGTAACTATTTAACAACAAACTGCAGATTATGTATGTGAATATAGTTTATAGCCTATATTTAGCACTGATTAAAACTGATTTAGGATTATATAGAATTTGGAAACAAAGCTGAGAAGAGAGTGAATGTATTTAAATTCATGAAGTATCGGGAAACAGACCTCAAAAATACTGTCAGTATGTGACGTACAAGGTGGTTTATAATTAACCCATAAAGACCCAAACCTCCACCGGCGACCAAAATCATCTACTGATCTAAAATATTTAATACCTGTTGATCCACTAATCCTATCAATACGTTGAGTAATATGTTGTGTAAAATGCAGTTTGTCATCTTTTCATGGTCATCAGATATGACCCATTTGGACGTTCAGAGGCTCCGTAGTTACAGTGGAAACTCCACCAACTTCTACAACATTGATTCCCCAGTAAAACCCATGGAGTTGGATCACTGACAGTGGTTGTAGATGCTTGTTTTTACATTCAGTTATTGACACATTTTTGCTTAAAACGTCACCTTTTCTTGAGTTTTCTGGTTTTGATATAATAACCCTCAACTTTAATCTGAGTTTTTATGAACATCTACATGATCGGTATATTAAACATAGGAAAATACCTGATTTTCACTGAAAAACTGCAAAAACAGAGAATAATATAATAATAAATTATAATAAATCACTTAAGAAAAGTTAAATACAGAAAAAAACATTTTTTTTTGGATCTACCACAAAAGTAGCACTGGGTCTTTATGGGTTAAGAAGGATGTCACACGCTGGTACAAATTGTCAGATAGATTTGTTGCTGAATGTGGTCTGTAACTCTTTGAGTGTGAGATAACCTGTTCTACACGGCTCCACAGGCATAGATGAAGACCTACACATGGTCACAGGCCAGGCTGCGGAGTCACCAGCAGTACCAGCAGCAGCAGTACCAGCAGTACCAGCAGCAGCAGTACCAGCAGTACCAAAAGTACCAGCAGTACCAGCAGTACCAGCAGCAGCAGTACCAGCAGTACCAGCAGTACCAGCCCCCACAGGCGCTTCCACCTGGTGGCTTACAGAGAACACCTGGGTTAGACTTGCAGGTTGAGGAGGAGGGGATGGGGGAGAGAGGGAGACAAGAGGAAGGATAAAAAGAGGAGATCTCTGGTCTTCTTCGGACACCTCTTCATTTTCTACTTCCATGTCCGTGTCATTGCCCTCTTTGTCGATACCAAAGCCAGAGTCTGGGCTCTGCGGCTCCATCTTTAAGCTCTCATACTTTGAAGAAGTGCTGATGGAAGGGCACAGCGACAGGTGAAGGCTGTGGCTGTTATGAGGACTGAGGAAATCCTCATTATAGGTGAAGTAGGCAGGACTGGGGTTGGTTGGAGCTGAGCTGCCGGTGTAACTGGACATAAAATAGCCCATGTTGGAAAAGCAGGAGGAAGAGGAGGAAGAGGAATTGTCAGCTACCCCGCTGGTGTCTGATTCAGCCGAGGGGTAACCTCTGAAGTGAAGTAGGGCCGTGGTGGAGCTGAAGGATGGAGAGGTGGAGGGGACCACGTCCCAGGTCTCACAGACCTCCACCAATGAGATGTGGTCGCATGGCTCGGCTCTGAAGAATGATTCAGGAGCGGCAAGAGGATTTAACCATTCCTGAGAAAAGAAAAAGACATTTACAGTGTGGAGAATAAGAAAAGGGCTGTAGAGACCATTTCTTAAATTAGTCTGAGTGCATTTAAAAGCAAATGGGGCCTGTAAATGCAATACTTCAATGACTTAAAAAAAATAATGTTGTTAAAAATAGAGTATTTCAAGTGCTATAAAGACTGTGGCAACAACTCTTACTCTTTGCTTTAACTGTCTTACAACCTTTTCTGAAAACTACAAAATGTAATAATGAAGGAAGTTGATGACTGACTTTTTTTTTAGATTTCTAAAATACACCTTTGGCTGATGCAAGAAGCATCTCTCAGGTCTAAATAAAAATAAAAAGAAGAAACGAGTGTAAGTGACCTTGTTGATTCCTATCATTTTCAATAGCATTCCTGCGGTAATAAATAAATAAATAAAAATACTTTAAAAAAAAAGGACTGTCAAATTTAAAGTGCTGGACAAAGAAAGATTTCTGGTGTTGAACAACAACATTGTTAAGGCTGGCATTTCTCTGTAATAGATCAGTAATATAGATAACAGACCTTTACACAATTCTGACAGCAGAATCTTAAAGAATATTTTTCAGTGGAAGCAATAAAACTATTTTAAGTCAATATATGTTTATCCATTTAATAATTGCGTCAGCTGTGTGTCAAGCTTCAGGATCCTGCAACACCCTGGTGCAGTTTATTTTGATAAAATTCAATAATGATCAGCTCACATTCATGTTATCTCTTAAATAATCAATGGAATGGATAGATAACATGTTTTTCTTTTGGGGGTCTAATGCCATTTCTGCACTAATAAGGATATTTTTCTAAACAGGCATTTTTCCAGTGTGCTGAAGACAAAAATTCTGTCCACATGTCTTTAGTTTGACAAAATATCCCTGTAAACACCAGAACACAAAATCCACCAAAAAGCAGTACAAAAGCCCAGACATTGTTTTGTGGTGGACATTAAACTGAAGACATCACAGATATTTAGGGAATATTCAACACAGCTGATGCAGAGGCGTTATTCTGTGGTGTCTATTGAGCAGCAGAGGTGAGGAAAATTATGAACGTACTGTACATCAACACGAAAGAGTTAGTTTTAGTTTTGTGCAAATGCATTCTTTATCCACAACGCTTATGTGTCCATCTCCCAAATAAATCCATGAGCTGAACCTATACTTCCTATATCTGTTGTTTCAGACATGGACATAGTGGTGCATATTCATTATACATATGAACAATAGGCATGTGCAGATTGGGATGTGAAACCACATGGACATACAAAAACTCAACTTTTGAGAAATCGTCTTTGGAAGGCATTAAAAAAGAAGTTATATGTTGATGAGAGGCCAAAACATAGAGAAAAACGTTTTGCAAAACATCCACATAAGAGAAAATAGTGAAAACAGTGGCCCCAGTATTTAACCCTGGGGTACTCCAGTCAGAGGAGAGGAACCACGGTCCCCATTCAATGGAAATGTTCTACTGCATTTAAGACATTCAGTTATTATTAGTAGTATTATAATTTATTTATTATTGATTTTGTCCATCAAAGTTTAAAAATGTAAAATAAAACAAACAAAAAAAGGAATTTAAATAAGAAATCAATTATGGAATGGAAGTTTAAGTCAGGCAGAGTTAGAATAAAATATTTTTACCTCTTCTCAGTGAAATGATTGTGACGACATGATTTTTTTCTTGATATATAAAGAGTATCTGGGACTCAGTATGTAATCAATACACCTGTTCAGAGGGGATTACTGATGTGTAGAAATAGGAAGAAAAAGAGGAATGTATCTAAAAACTAAATTTTTCCAAATTTTTAGGCAACAATGTAATTAATAAAAAGTCTGCAGCTGATAAAGCAAATGTGGCAAAATGTGTCAGAATGCAGAGGTAAAGGGCTCAATGTGCTAACGTATTATTATTATTATTATTATTATTATTATTATTATTATTATTATTATTATTATTATATTTTTTTACCTTTAAATTTCCTTCTTGAACAGAATGAAGGGTGCCAAAATATTTGGAAGGGTTTGGTACTTCTTTCCCCTTCTGGACTCTGAAATAAATCAGAAAGTCATTACATTCAAGCAATTTTGGACAAAAAAAAAGACAAACATGCATACACTTACACCTAAAGTGTACTCACATGCTCTTTATGCAATATCTGTAAATGACCAGTGATACAACAGTGATGAAGCCTGAGATGATGAACACTAACAAGGTCACCAATGATGTCTGACCCTGAATCCACCCTGAAAAACATCGCCCACATCACAGTGTGTAATATGTGTGTGAAAGTAAAATCACAAATCAAGGATTTCTTTTGGGGGGCTCTTTTTCATCAAATTCTATTTAAATACCTGAATATTGTGTCGCTGGTGTCATGTCTGCTCCCATCCAGGATGTTGTTTGACTCCAGTCACTCCAGTCACTTTGATAAGAGGCATCCGCAGGCTTCACCCTGACCCGGACCTGGTGAGGGCCCTGGAGTTGTCTAGTGTACATTTGTAGCTCATGATGCTGCGTAGGAAAAACTTGGGCCTCCTGACAAACATATTAAAGCAATTACAAAGACACAATATCAATAATGATCATACTAATCCATTGTTTCTAAATTGTCATGTTTTGAAGTTTAGAGACTTGACTTATTATAGAACAATGCAAATCATGTTTAAAGCAAAAAACAAAACACTACATTGTGTGCAAAAGTTTTTATAGTGTCTTAAAGTAAATATGAATTGATAGATGGATGCAAACTTATGTTACAAAAAGCTAAAAAAGAAGATGTATTTCTTTTAAAAGCGCTCAAATGTGGAATAGTGCTCATTTAAAACTTGCAATGTACTTCCTTTGTTATGTTCAAAAAAGCATTATATGCATCTATATTTGAGAGTTGTGGCTGTAACTGGAAAAAAAAAAAAAAAAAGTATATGCAAATATTTTTTCTCCTTTCTACTTGTCACCATGTATTGTGTAGCTCAGTGATACCCAACCTTTCTTGGTTCATGACATCACAAATTTCGGGCGACCCCAGACATTCAAAATGGAGACAGTTGGTTTCTGATCATGTAATAGTGTGCTATACTATGGTGCAAATAAACGTTGATTTTAGATGACATTTAGTCTATATAATGTATATTATTATGGACGGAGGCAGACAAGCAAGGTTGAAATTACTGCTGAATTTTTTTTTTCCTTGGTCAGGATATGTACAGTCAGTCCAGCTTGTATTTACAAGGCTGTGAATTAATACTGAACAAACAAGAACTCAAACTATGAATTATGAAAGAGCTGCAGCATCTGAAACTGACCACAATGAACATTTAAAAGATAAACAGTACCACAGTGCTTCAGTTTCAGCTTCACAGTTTGTCATGTCTTTTATGGATTGTGATTGTCTCTGTCAACTCACCATGTATTTTTTTTTTTTTTATCAGTAAGTTTTTTTTATTATTATTATTTTTATCAATTACTAGAAATTTCAGGCGACCCCATTTGAATTCCAGGCGACCCCACATGGGGTCCCAACCCCAAGGTTGAAAAACACTGATGTAGCTTAACCCTTTCATGCATGAATTATGAGAATGTTAATCAAGATTTTGTTCTTTATTTATAATGTGCATTTAATTTTTAAAGCAATGAAACGTGTATTTACTGATATACTGTATGAAAACTATGAAATAAAAACATTTAATGCTGCTAATTTGATGTTTTCTCACATTTTAACATACACTACAAACAAAAAGTTAGGGATATTTAATATTTTTGGGGTTATTCTTTTCAGTTGGGATTTTGCACAATGCTTTTTACTTTTTTGTGTGTGAATTGAATTGAAACACATTTTTTAAATGACCAGACATAGTTTTATTTACAAATGGCAAAAAAAGAAAAAAAAGAAAAAAAAGAAATATCCTTAACTTCTTGTTTGTAGTAAACTCCAATACTAGTCACTTCATGGAGATATTATGCCAAAAAAACAAACAAAAAAAACCAAAACACTTTTTTTTGTTAATTACAGTCTAATAACGATAACAAGGAATTGATTTACACTCAAACATGTTAGATTTGGTTTATCAAGAACAGCCAAACTACAGTAATGTTATCAGTTGAAGTGTATTGTGTGCTGTGTTGGCTGATATGGAACTAAAATAACAAAATCCATGAATATACAAGAGACAGCTGTAGAATAACTGTCCACTGTAGTGACCAGTATGCATGAAAGGGGTAAGCTGTGAAGTAGGCAGGCATTAATAAGCTTTGCTTCTGCCTGAGCCTTTTTTTCAGTCAAATTGTATTATTTCTCTCTTCTTCTGTTGTTTTGAAATGCATATATGACTGAAAACTAACTAACTAACTAACTAAATGTTAACAACAAAAAAAGGAACACGCACTGAAGACAAAATGTGAGCACATCTGAACACACATGCATTCTCACCTTCCATGTCTGGTGATGCTGTTTCATCTGAACTTGGAAGTCAAAGACTTTGATGAAGTCAGAGCGAGGACTGCTTGGATTCCATGAGATCCATGTCTCATTACCGCTGCATGTGACATTAGGAACGCCAGGAGGGTGCATTTTAACTGCCATGTTTGGGAACACAGTCACACAAAATACATGCACATAAATCCACCCAGACACAGAAATGGAAAAAAGTGAAATTAATGAATTCCTTCAAAAAAGAGTAGCAACCTGTCTAATAAGAAAGTAACATTGTGTCTCAAATCTTTACTCTTAGGTGTGCAGGTGTCACATAAATTCAACATCTTCCCAAATTAAAGAACAATTATGTGTCTGGAGCAACTGAAAAGTTATCAAGGAAGAAAACATTACTCACCGTGTTTCTGTGGGCAATAACGAGTGATGTTCGCCACCAACATGCCATTACATGTCATGCTGATGCTGGGCATGGATTCATAAAAAGTGAATTCCTGGAATGAGATTTGTATCTGTTAACCCATACAGACCCACTGGTACTTCTGTGGCAGTTTCATAACAGTTGTTTTTTTTTTTTTTTTTCCCTATATTTAATTTTTTTTAAGTGATCAATCACAGTTTATTGTAATATTATCCTCTGCAGTTTGCAGCATTTTCATTAAAAATCAGGTATTTGGCTATATTTAATTTACTGATCATGTAGATGTTCATAAAAACTCAGATTAAAGTTGAGGGTTATTATATCAAAAACAGAGAAAACTCAAGAAAAAGTGACTTTTTAAGCAAAATATGTTCATAACTGAATGTGAAAACAACCATCTATGACCACTGTCATTGATCAAACTCCCTGGGATTTACTGGTGAATCAGTGTTGTTTCTATGGTAACTACGGAGCCTCTGAACATCCAAATAGGTGATATCTGATGACCATGAAGAGACGACAAACTGTATTTTACACCAGTTATTTACATGTATTGATTGGATTAATGGATCAACAGGTATGGAACATTTCAGACCAGTAGATGCTTTTGGTTGCCAGTTTGCCGTTTGGGTCCTAATTGGTTAATTAATTAAATATATGATGTTTGGATATTCACATCAATGGCCAATGTAAGTGACTTACCATCTTTTCAAAGGAAATACTGCAGCCTGGAGGAGAGGTTCCTTGTGTTACGTTGCAGCTTTGTCTAGGTAAAAAAAAAAAACAGAAAACATGATCACTGACTGCCTCAATTCGCAACCAGTTTTTTTTTTTTTTGCAATCATCATGTGAATCGGTAACTAGCAGAGTAAACATGTGTGTCTTCATTAAATCTACAGTCTTACGTTACTAGACCAGGAAAGGTTCCCCTCACACCAGAGATCAAGCAGTGTACACCAGGATCAAATGGAGAGCCGCTCCATGTACAGCTGAGATTACGGATGAAGTCATTTATACAGGAAAGTCCTGTGGAGATAAAACAACAGAAAAGAAACAAAACAAAACAATGACATGGTGTGTCTTTTCAATGTGAGTGATAACAGAGACCAATCAGGATAAAGTGTAATCTGTGAAATTGATTCACTTTTTCAGGTTTAAATGATCATGTAATGTGTAGAATAATATCTTTCATCTACAGTTAACCCATAGAGACCCAGTGCTACTGCTGCGGCAGTTCCAAAATGAATTTTTCTCCATATTTAACCTTACTTAAGGGATTTATCACCATTTATTATAATATCATCCTCTGTATTTTGCATTTTTTCAGTGGAAATCAGATGTTTTCCCATGTTTAACTTTCTGATCATGTAGATGTTCATAAAAGCTCAGAGTAAAGTTGAGAGTTGTTTAACAGAAACAGAGAAAACTGAAGAAAAAGTGACTTTTTCAGCAAAAATGTCAATGACTGAACATAAAAACAAGCATCTCCAATCACTATCATCAATGAAAATACATGGGTTTCACTGGTGAATCAGTGTTTTGGAAGATGACAGTGTTTCCACATTCACTACAGACCCTCTGAACGTCCCAGTGGGTTGTATCTGACGACCATGAAAAGATGATTAGCTGTATTTTACTTTAATTATTTCACCATATCGATAGGTTTAGTGGTGCGGAAGTTATTAAATAGTTTAGATCAGTCGATGATTTTGGTTGCCAGTGGCTGTTTGGGTCTTTATGGGTTAATGTAAGTATATTGTGAGTCTCAGGGATGTTCATACTAAACCTTGCAAACTTCTGTGAGAGTGGGCAACTTGGACTGAAAACAGAACCACAGCTGCATATAAGGACCACCGCATCTCCACAGCCATGACCATGATGTGACTGTAAACACAAAGCATCAACACACAATGTACTTTAGAATAACAAACTGGATCCTTTCCTCCATATTAAACTGTATTTTTTTTTTTAAAAATAGACTCATTTCTGAAACAGACATCAACTAAGTGACAACAGTTTTACTTGAGATGGCTCATTCACACTCATGCTGAGCAACCCTAACACTCTTCCTGAAAGGGTGACAGCACTAAAACAACAAATGAAACTTGACCGAAAATACTGACACCTGTGCAGCACTGGTGCACGGTAGAGAATATGTAAACCAGTAGTCGTATGAGATCACTTTTAGTCAGACTGCTTCAGTTTTAATTATGCCCATCTGAATACAGGATGTGTACAAACATAGTGTCCAGGTTGACATATAATTAAATAGAAAAGATCCACAGTGTGCTCTATGTCTATAAAAGGGGGAAATATGATTTGTTTGTATCATCTCACCACTTTGTTTTAACGGCTGTCGCAAATTTTCCATCATAAAGCGAGCTAATGGAAAGTACAAATGTGTCACTGAAATTAATACTTGTTACATCAATGAATAGGAGGGAAAACAGTACCAGCAGATATCAAAAACTATAGTCTAAATTCAGTTTTTCAGTAGAAACAAGTGTTATATGACACCAAAAATGACATTTTTACATTAATAAAAGACCGTACCTGCTCTAGCCGTGGGTGCCTGAATAGAAACACATTGCCGTCTCCTCTGATGGAACGTCAAGTTTCAGAAGAGTAAACTCTCCTTCTGCGATTCTTTACCTGTTTCTATCAGTAGCTCCCCCTCTTACATCCTCTCACTCATCCCTCTGTCTCCTCACTCTTATGATTTGCTCTTCTTTTTAAGTGCCCGCTGACATTTTCCATTTATAGCCACAGCCTCTGTCAGAGGCTTACAGGAAGCCTCGTGAAAATGTGAGTGATAGTGAGAGAGGATGGGCCGGTTTTGGGTTTTGGGTTGGGGCGGGAGGTGGTGGAGATGTTGGTGGGGGTGTTGGAGGAAGGTAGATTGTAGAGTGAAGCACCTCCTCCTGTTTACCACCAGCATCAGTAGCAGAGAAGCTACCTGGACCACCGACAGAGGTTTTAAGATAATAAATGCACTGAAAACACAATTACAAAGCACACCACATCCTGTTTCAATCACAATGTTAAGTGGGTGGAATGAAGAATGAGATACACATTTGTCCTATGAAGTGGTTTATGTCAATCAAACTCGCCTTAAACAGAAGATTTGGAGGATTAAAGAGACTAAACTTACTAGATTTAGACCCATGGGGTTATTCTAGACGCAGTCACAAAAAGTTGTACAGCAGCAAAACCGCTGCCGTTACAGCCACAACCACTGCAGACATTTGTGTGTGACTCAAGAGCTTCTTCAGAGACAAAGAGGAAAAGAGGTTGAAAGTTAAAGCAGCAGCCTGT